>NC_091950.1:378358025-378603025 GCF_031021105.1 Erythrolamprus reginae | reverse complement strand
TCATTCATTCATTCATTCATTCATTCATTCATTCATTCATTCATTCATTCATTCTATTTCTATGCCGCCCTTCTCCTGAGACTCAGGGCAGCTTACAATATATTAGAAATCTAAATAAAATTACATTCTAAAAACCCCACAGTTTAAAATTAGACAAACAGATTCATACATCCTACATTCATTCATTGGGTGGCCGAGATATCAAAGTTTCAATGGCCCTAAGCCTGCTGACAGATGTGGGTCTTCAGAGCTTTACAGAAGGCAGGGAGAGTGGGGGCAGTACGAATCTCTAGGGGGAGCTCATTCCATAGGGCTGGAGTGACCACAGAGAAGGCCACAGATAGAACATAGCAAAGGTGGGCTCCACTTACTTTTGCCACCGGTTTGCATAGTGACATTTCACTCGCTTCACTCGCACATGCGTCCCCTCGTGCAATTTCACTTCCGCGCAAGCTCAGTAGTAGGATTCAGCCCAAAACACAGCTGAGGAACTAATATGCTGTGCTTCAGGCAAAGAAATAAAGATCAGTATTTAGCCAGGGGCGGGCAGGAGGGCTCTTTTTCAAGCAGCAGAAGAGGAGAAGCCATGCAAACATGGAAACATTTGCCAAAAATTCTCAAAAAAAAGATGGCAGTGCTCAGATCCATAATGCTATCATCACATCACCAGCGGGTCACTAATGGTTTGGGCGATCTGGGAAGAACCCACCCCTGGAACAAAGGCCAGGATTCCAAATAATTTGAGAATAGAATTATATGGGCTGGTTAATATAATATGCTAATGAACAGAAAATTCCTGAGGCCAAGTTAAAGCCTATAACCCAGTGAAGGGCTACCAAAATGTTTACTACCACACTGTGGGCGTGGCTTATGCAGGACGCCCTGCATTTTCTTTCAACATCTTTCAGTGTAAATTGGGTGCTCTGGGGTGGAGCTCCCTATTGCGTTCCCCCCAATCTCTGTCCGGGCAGTAGCCCACTCCTGCTATAACCCAAATACATTTTCTCAGGAAAACTGAAACAATTTGCTCAGCCATAAAATATTCAGGGCAAGGGGAAAATGTTAGAAGTAACTTGAGAAAATATTATCTTAATGAAAGAGTAGTAGATGCTTGGAACAAACTTCCAGCAAACGTGGTTGGTAAATCCACAGTAACTGAATTTAAACATGCCTGGGATAAACATATATCCATCCTAAGATAAAATACAGGAAATAGGGCAAGAGCAGACTAAAGACCATGAGGTCTTTTTCTGCCATCAATCTTCTATGTTTCTATGTTTATAAGGAATGCTGATCAGCTGGAAAAAGATACTGTGAAAGGAGCAAAACTTTGGGAAAGCAAAAGAAGCTCACGCCATACAATGCGTGGCCGGTGACTTACCTCCCGGCCCGGATTTGCTGCAGTGCCAGGGAGACACGGCCCTCGGCGCAGCCACCATTTTGAATGCTGGGATCTCACGAGATTTCGCGAGATACCGGCCATTTTTGAATCATCGGTTGAGGCCGATGACATCGTCGGGGGCGGAGCCTGCCAGCCCTATAAAAGGGGCTGTGCAGGCTTTGGGCCTCCTTTTCGCCCCGACGACGATGAGCAGCGAACACCCACCTGCCCTCCCTCTCTTCCAGTGTGCCACTGTGGGTCGCCCTTAGGGGGGCCGAATAGGAATTTTTGGCGGTCTCAGTATTTTCTGCGACCGTTTTTTCACCTATTCCACACTGTGGTGACGGATAGGCGGTTAGGGGGTGCTTCGCCCCCTGTTTAGGCTAATTGGCTTACCTTTGGTCATTTGGTTAAGCAGGTTAGGGGCGGAAAACTGGGTGGTGTTTAGCAACTGCGTGTTCTCCATTGGGCATCTTTGGGGATGATTGACAGGTTCTCTCCAAAGGTCATGGTGCCTTTAGCTCGATCTGACCAATTGGGGGGAACCCATCTTTGGGTCCCGCCCATCTCTATCCCTTTGTAGGGGTTAGATGGTGAGACCTCCCACATGCAGGTACATGGCTGGGATCCAGGTGAGGGCGGGGCCCTTCACCTGGATCAGCATGGAGCTACGCCCATAAGTTGCCCTGGAAGTTTTTCTGATGTCATTTTCCACCCCGGAAGTAATTGTTTGACCCTGTGGGTCCTTGTTAGGGTTTAGTTAAATTTATGCTAATTTAATGAATAAATTATGCAAATTTAATTTAATAAAAATGACCCATTTTAAATCCAGCTCTCTGTGTCCGTGTCGTTACTGTGCCTCTGCTGCAAATCAACTATATCTTTCATATCCTGTCTGGCCATTAATGTAGCATCTGTCTTTAGGCAGCCATGTCCTCCTATATGCTTTGGTGCACCTCCAAATATTAGTTAGTATGGGCTTCTTATAAAGCAATAATAACATTTTTAGAAATGTTAATAGGAAGTAGCCAGCACTCCAAATACTCTTCATTTTTCTCTGATTTGAGCTGATTGAAACTACAATGTGCTGATCTATTGTTCTTTCCACACACATATCTAGCCTGATTACATCACCCTTGATCGAAGGAAGAACTTGCCTTCTCTGAGATATTTTCTACTTAAGTTACAGGTTGAGGCCAATCAGATAATTACTCGGTTCCCATGGCAGCCTGTTTCTAGCTTCACTTGACAGGCATAGTAAGATTATTAAAAGACAATCCTTTTCAAACACTAGCCTTACACAACGTTACGCAATGGGAAGGAATAGTAAAAAGTCAAAAGAAGAAGAAGACTATAGACTGGGAGGGGAAGATCTCTGTGTATTAAAGATTTGCAAGAGAAAAAAAACTATATCAGATTTCATTATTGATTAACACTACTAATGTTAAGTTATGAGGAAGCTACTTATAAACGCCAAGGCTAAGGATTTTTTTATACTGTATGTCATACCAGTATTGACTAAAGTTATTAAGAATTGATCAGACAACAATTTGTCTGAAATGGTACAGGGTTTCCTGCTTGAGCAGGGGATTGGACTAGATTCACAGGGGTGTCAAACTGACACTGCCCCTCTTAGCTCTGTGAAGGCAAAAAACATCACGATATACCAGGTTACATCAATATGATATGACATGTTTGACACCTGTGACCTACAACAGTGTTTCCCAACCTTGGCAACTTGAAGATATTTGGACTTCAACTCCCAGAATTCCCCAGCCAGCAAATGCTGGCTGGGGAATTCTGGGAGTTGAAGTCCAGATATCTTCAAGTTGCCAAGGTTGGGAAACATTGACCTAGAAGACATCCAAGGTCCCTTTTCACCAGTGATGGGCTGCTGCCCCCAGGATGGGAGGGGGACAATGACACAAAGTGGGGGTAGTAGGTTTATGCACTATTTATTGAATAATAGTTAATTGTCTATTAATTGTCCTTTCTTCTCTAGTACCTTGGTACTAATTCTTAATTAATTTTAAAATAGGAAATAATTAAATAGTATGTTTGTACCCATAAACACTTTAATCATTTTAATCATTATCTAGAACTAAACTTTTATAGAAATTAAAGAAAATTGAGCTATTTGCCTAATCTGCTATCATACTGAACCTTGTGGATTCAGTACAAAACCTTAAAATGTTACTGTGCTCCTCAACAAATAATGCTGCCTATCATTTGCCCTTTTTGTGTCCAAGCAGCTATTTGAAAACTTATCTTAGTCGTTAACCACTCCCATCCCTGGTCACATGATTGTCAAGCCACTCCCACCTGGTCACATGGCCAGAAAGCCACACCCACAAAATAAACCAAGCCCACGGTGTGGCAGTGAAAATTTTGGCAGTCCAACACTGCTTCCAACTCTGTTATTCTGTCATTTTATAACTGGATCCTATAGTGTTGGAACTAAGATCTTGCAAGCCTGGAGTCATTCCATCTCTGTTCTAATTTTACTTCCCAGGTTTATAGAATTACACAATGATCTACTAGCACTATTAGATTTGCCTGAGATCATGCTTACAACAATGGCCAATTAGATTGTTCTCCCAGTGCTTTCATGTAAATGTTATGTGCAATAGGGTTGATATTCCTGGAGGGGTCTGTAATATGTTAAATGATTTAGCTTTACTAGATAAATGGTCAAAGCAATGGAAACTGCAGTTTAATGTTTCCAAATGTAAAATAATGCACTTGGGGAAAAGGAATCCTCAATCTGAGTACAGTGGTACCTCAAGATACGAACCCCTCGTCTTACGAACAACTCGTGATACGAACCCGGGGTTCAGAAAAAAATTGCCTCTTCTTACGAACGTTTTTCGAGTTACGAACGCCAAACCCGAACTTCTGGGTTCGGCGTTCGGAGGCTCCTGGGAAGCCGCCCGGCTGTTTTAAAAGGTGACCACCGGGCTGGGGGGCTTCCCAGCACCCCCCAAACCCCGAACCCGGAAGTTCTGCAAAAGTTCAGGGTGCGGGAGGTTGCTGGGAAGCCCCCCAGCCCAGCTGTCACCTTTTAAAATAGCCGCGCGGCTTTCTAGGAGCCACCCGAAGCCGAACGCCAAACCCGAACTTCCGCGTTCGGCGTTTGGAGGCTCCTGGGAAGCCGCGCGGCTATTTTAAAAAGTGACAGCCGGTCTGGGGGTCTTCCCAACAACGTCCTGAACCCCGAACTTTTGCCGAACTTCCGGGTTTGGGGTTCGGGGGGGGGGTGCTGGGAAGCCCCCCAGCCCGGCGGTCACCTTTTAAAACAGCCTTCTGCCGGCCATGGGCAAGGGGCGAGGGTGCCTCCTGCGACGGAGACATTTGGGGTTTTGGCTGGGGGAAAGGCAGGAGTTCCAGCGCTTCGCCTGCCCTCCCAGCCAAAAGGCAAAGCCGTGCAGCTCCACAGCCGCCGAAGGAGGCTTAACTCCACCCCTCTGTCCCACCCATCACCTGTGGTTGGCAGAAGAGCGGGGGCAGGCAGGAGGCAGTTCTTCGGCGGCTGTGGAGCTGCGCGGCTTTGCCTTTTGGCTGGGAGGCAGGTGAAGCACTGGACCGACTGCCTTTCCCCCAGCCACATTCGCCTTCCTCCACCACCAGCGGCATCCAGCTCCTCCTCTTCTTGCTTCTTTACAAGATGACAGCTGGTCGGAGGCTGGAGGCGGCGCCTGCTGCTTGCTCTCCTGGGGCAAGCTGGGAAGCTGGGAGGGGGGCGGAATATGGGGGGAGAGAGGCAGCCTCCATGCTTTTCTTTCGGCGGAGGAGATAAGTGGCCAAAGACGTTCCGCCCCCTCCCAGCCTCCAAGCCGCATTCGCCTTCCTCCGCCACCACCAGCATCCAGCTCCTCCTCTGCTTCTCGCTCCGCCGAAAGAAAAGCATGGAGGCTGCCTCTCTCCTCCCATATTCCGCCCCCCTCCCAGCTTCCAAGCTGCATTCGCCTTCCTCCGCCACCACCAGCATCCAGCTCCTCCTCTGCTTCTCGCTCCGCCGAAAGAAAAGCATGGAGGCTGCCTCTCTCCTCCCATATTCCGCCCCCTCCCAGCTTCCAAGCCGCATTCGACTTCCTCCACCACCACCAGCATCCAGCTCCTCCTCTGCTTCTCGCTCCACCGAAAGAAAAGCATGGAGGCTGCCTCTCTCCTCCCATATTCCGCCCCCCTCCCAGCTTCCAAGCCGCATTCGACTTCCTCCACCACCACCAGCATCCAGCTCCTCGTCTGCTTCTCGCTCCACCGAAAGAAAAGCATGGAGGCTGCCTCTCTCCTCCCATATTCCGCCCCCCTCCCAGCTTCCAAGCCGCATTCGCCTTCCTCCGCCACCACCAGCATCCAGCTCCTCCTCTGCTTCTCGCTCCGCCGAAAGAAAAGCATGGAGGCTGCCTCTCTCCTCCCATATTCCGCCCCCCTCCCAGCTTCCAAGCCGCATTCGCATTCCTCCGCCACCACCAGCATCCAGCTCCTCCTCTGCTTCTCGCTCCGCCGAAAGAAAAGCATGGAGGCTGCCTCTCTCCTCCCATATTCCGCCCCCTCCCAGCTTCCAAGGCGCATTCGCCTTCCTCCGCCACCACCAGCATCCAGCTCCTCCTCTGCTTCTTGCTCCGCCGAAAGAAAAGCATGGAGGCTGCCTCTCTCCTCCCATATTCCGCCCCCTCCCAGCTTCCAAGCCGCATTCAACTTCCTCCGCCACCACCAGCATCCAGCTCCTCCTCTGCTTCTCACTCCGCCGAAAGAAAAGCATGGAGGCTGCCTCTCTCCTCCCATATTCCGCCCCCTCCCAGCTTCCAAGCCGCATTCGCCTTCCTCCGCCACCACCAGCATCCAGCTCCTCCTCTGCTTCTCGCTCCGCCGAAAGAAAAGCATGGAGGCTGTCTCTCTCCTCCCATATTCCGCCCCCCTCCCAGCTTCCAAGCCACATTCAACTTCCTCCGCCACCACCAGCATCCAGCTCCTCCTCTGCTTCTCACTCCGCCGAAAGAAAAGCATGGAGGCTGCCTCTCTCCTCCCATATTCCGCCCCTCCCAGCTTCCAAGCCGCATTCGCCTTCCTCCGCCACCACCAGCATCCAGCTCCTCCTCTGCTTCTCGCTCCGCCGAAAGAAAAGCATGGAGGCTGTCTCTCTCCTCCCATATTCCTCCCCCCTCCCAGCTTCCAAGCCACATTCGACTTCCTCCGCCACCACCAGCATCCAGCTCCTCCTCTGCTTCTCGCTCCGCCGAAAGAAAAGCATGGAGGCTGCCTCTCTCCTCCCATATTCCGCCCCCCTCCCAGCTTCCAAGCCGCATTCGCCTTCCTCCGCCACCACCAGCATCCAGCTCCTCCTCTGCTTCTCGCTCCGCCGAAAGAAAAGCATGGAGGCTGCCTCTCTCCTCCCATATTCCGCCCCCTTCCAGCTTCCAAGCCGCATTCGACTTCCTCCGCCACCACCAGCATCCAGCTCCTCCTCTGCTTCTCACTCCGCCGAAAGAAAAGTATGGAGGCTGCCTCTCTCCTCCCATATTCCGCCCCCCTCCCAGCTTCCAAGCCGCATTCGTCTTCCTCCGCCACCACCAGCATCCATCTCCTCCTCTGCTTCTCGCTCCGCCGAAAGAAAAGCATGGAGACTGCCTCTCTCCTCCCATATCCTGCCCCCCTCCCAGCTTCCAGGTCGCCGCCCGGCTGTCATTTTGTAGAGAAGCGAGAAGCGGAGGAAGAGCTGGATGCTGGTGGTGGCGGAAAAAGGCGAATGCGGCTTGGAGGGGGGCGGAATACGGGAGGACCTCTTCCACGCACCCCCGCCACCGCCAGCCGCCGCCCGGCTGTCATTTTGTAAAGAAGCGAGAAGCGGAGGAAGAGCTGGATGCTGGTGGTGGCGGAGGAAGGCGAATGCGGCTTGGAGGGGGGCGGAATATGGGAGGAGAGAGGCAGCCTCCACGCTTTCCTTTCGGAGGAAGAGCTAAGTGGCCAGAGAAAGGGATCAATGTAAAAGCCCCGCTGGGCTGGGAACGTCTTTGGCCAATTAGCCAAAGAAAGAAAAGCATGGACGCTGCCTCCCTCCATCTCCCGTATTCTGTCCCCTTCCTAGCCTCCAGGCCGCCGCCAGGCTGTCATTTTGTAGAGAAGGGAGAAGCGGAGGAAGAGCTGGATGCTTGTGGTGGAGGAGGAAGGCGAATGCGGCCCGGAGCCTCCCGAACCCCGAACTTTTGCCGAACTTCCGGGTTCGGGGTTCGGGAGGCTTCTGGGAAGCCCCCCCGCCCGGCTGTCACCTTTTAAAACAGCCCCCGGGCTGTTTTAAAAGGTAACAGCCGGGCGGCAGCGGTTTTTTGCGGGTTTTTTTTCCGTTGTTGCACGGATTAATTGACTTTACATTGTTTCCTATTGGAAACAATGTTTCATCTTACGAACCTTTCGTGTTACGAACCTCCCCCTGGAACCAATTAGGTTCGTATCTTGAGGTACCACTGTATTGTATTGGCAGTTCTGTGTTATCAAAAACTTCAGAAGAAAAGGATTTAGGGGTAGTGATTTCTGACAGTCTCAAAATGGGTGAGCAGTGTGGTTGGGCGGTAGGAAAAGCAAGCAGGATGCTTGGCTCCATAGCTAGAGGTATAACAAGCAGGAAGAGGGAGATTGTGATCCCGCTATATTGAGTGCTGGTGAGACCACATTTGGAATACTGTGTTCAGTTATGGAGACCTCACCTACAAAAAGATATTGACAAAATTGAATGGGTCCAAAGACGGGCTACAAGAATGGTGGAAGATCTTAAGCATAAAACGTATCAGGAAAGACTTAATGAACTCAATCTGTATAGTCTGGAGGACAAGAAGGAAAAGGGGGGACATGATCGAGACATTTAAATATGTTAAAGGGTTAAATAAGGTTCAGGAGGGAAGTGTTTTTAATAGGAAAGTGAACACAAGAATAAGGGGACACAATCTGAAGTTAGTTGGGGGAAAGATCAAAAGCAACATGAGAAAATAATATTTTACTGAAAGAGTAGTAGATCCTTGGAACAAACTTCCAGCAGACGTGGTTGGTAAATCCACAGTAACTGAATTTAAACATGCCTGGGATAAACATATATCCATTGTAAGATAAAATACAGGAAATAGTATAAGAGCAGACTAGATGGACCATGAGGTCTTTTTCTGCCGTCAGTCTTCTGTGTTTCTATGTTTCTATATAAAGCAACATAAAGGAGAACCTGAGCAACAGCAGATTCAAGCACTAATCTTGGTCAGGTGTGTGTGTAAAAAGATAATTGGGGTTTATCTAGATCAGTGTTTCCCAACCGGTGTGCCGCGGCACACTGATGTGCCGCGAGACATGGTCAGGTGTGCCGCGAAGAAATAAGCTCAGCTTCTGGTCTCGCAACTTTTTGCGAAGAGAAAAAAGTTGTGAGACCGGAAGCTGAGCTTGCTTCTTTGCGCCTTCCAAGTTTTCCAGCAGCTGCGGCGCCCCGCCCGGCTGGAGCTTCCCTGTCAGCAGGTGAGCTTTGGGGCTTGGTGGGAGGGCAGCAGCAGCGGGAGGGCGGCGCGCAGTGGGAGGGTGATGGCGGCGGCAACGGCAGCGGGCAGGAGCCATGCCGTGGGGCGGTGGCAGGCTGGTCCCTCTCTCTCTCCCCCTCTCTTGCTTTCTCTTTCTCTCCCCCCCTCCCTCTCTCTCCCAGTAGCCGTGGGGTGACATCAGGGTGATCAGCTGTGAGGCGGAGCTACGGAACAGAGGAACAGAGGCACCGGCGGCGGCGGCTGGAAATGCTGGAATTGTGTGGCTGGCACTTGCCTGCTGGCTGGACCAGGACGGAGGCTCAAGCCCCACATCCATGCCCAGCGCAACACCAGAAATGTACGGCGTCTAGCCACCGCCATCTGTGCCTCCGTTCTGGAGAGAGAGAGAAAGAGAGAGGGAGAGAGGGGGGAGAGAAAGAAGGAGAGAGAGGGGGTAGAGAAAAAGAGAAAGCAAAAGAGAGAGAGAAAGAGAGATAGCAAGAGAGAGGGAGAGAGAGGGGGGAGAGAAAGAGAGAAGGCAAAAAAAAGAGAGAGAGAGAGAAAGCAAGAGAGAGAGAGAAAGAGGGGGGAAGGAGGGTGAGGGAAAGACAGAGAGAGGGAAGGAGGGCAAAAAAGAGAGGAAGGAAGGGAGAAACAAAGAGAGATGGAGAGAGAGGGGAAAGAAAGAGGAGGGAAGGGAGAGAGAGAGAGAGAAAGAGGAGAGAGAAAAATAGAGCGAAAGGGAGGAAGAGAGATATTTTTTGTCCAAACTTTTTTTTACACACACACACACACACCCCGCCCCCGCTCAATGTTCCCCAGGATTTTGTAAATGTGAATAATGTGCCGCGGCTCAAAAAAGGTTGGGAAACACTGATCTAGATCAGTGATGGTGAACCTATGGCATGGGTGCCACAAGTGGCACACAGAACCACATCTACTGGCACAAAAGTCATTGCCCCAGCTCAGCTCCAGCACACATTTGCACACTGGCCAGCTGATTTTTGGCTCTGGGAGAGTATTTTTGACTTCCAGAGAACCTCTGGGGGATGGGAGAGAGTGTTTTTACCCTCTCCGGGTCCAGGGAAACCTCTAGAGCCTGGGGAGGGTGAAAAACGGGCCAACTGGGCCCACCAGAAGTTGGGAAATGGCCTCTGTGGGTTGCAATTTTCACCCTCCACAGACATTGAATTATGGGTGTGGCACACACAGATGTGATAGTGTGTGTGCATGTACTTTTGGCACCCAAGGGAAAAAAGGTTCGCCATCACTGATCTAGATTCTTGGGGTTTTACAATGTGCATGCAGCTGATTTTACCTCCTCCACTAAGTATTCAAAGTAAAAATTTGATGCTACATTTTGTTTACCAACCCCAGCAACGTTAAGATATGTAGACTTCCAACTCCAGAATCACCCCAGCAAGCATACAAGATAATTTCAGCATCCGTGAGCTCTCTGCTTAAAAAAACCAAACATTTCCAGCAGCAGGGAATGCTAATTCCAAATTAGGGTTTTTTTGGTGTGATATTTACTTCAAATTCTTAGTTCTGGAAAGTTGAGACTGAAGTATCTGTGTATGTGTTGTTCATTATCTGGGTTCTTACAACCATCTGGACTAGACTAAAAAAGAACTAAGCAATTTGTGTATTATGTAAATCCAGCTATCATCAAGACATGTTGGGTGAATCAGACCACTATGTTTGGCATTATATTTTTTATTTATTTGGGCATCATAAGATATTTAAAAACAGCAATTGTGTTTGGTTAACCTGGACCCCGCTTCTTAGTATACAGTATATTGATATTTGTAGTCCTACTATTGGTTGGTAAACATTCTTCTAGCAAGACAGCAAACTGATCAGACAATAGCTAGTTGCAGTATAAACAGAAGGGACCCCTACTAAGGCTGGTTCAATACAAAAAGGTTGGGTTATCATTAATATAAACACATTCTCACTACAGATGTAATCTCAGCAGGACTGACAAAAAAAGAAAAGGATTTTTATGGAGGAGAGCCATTTATTACATTCCTACATGTATTGCAGAGGAATTGGAATTTTTAAAAAAACTAGTCTCCATCTAGTTCAGGTAGAGCCCTGAAATAAAATTTGAGTCAACTCAAACCATGAGAAGGGTGGCACATAAATTTAATAAATGATAATAAATGAAATGTTAATTAAATCAGGTTTATACTTGGTTCTTATCTGGTAGCCATAGGCTATTTTTAAAAGCCTATGTTGGGTTTTGTGGGTTTTTTGGTCAAACGTTAGACCATAATACTTTGGGTTAAATCTATAATAAGGATTACAGTTTTGACCAAGACAGGATCTCTGCAGATACAGTAGGTAGAATTTGATTGCAATGGATGGAAGAATGAAATAATAATGCTAACTTTTTTTTTCTAATTGTGTTAATGTATACATCTATCTCCGGGACCGCCTTCTGCCGCACGAATCCCAGCGACCGGTTAGGTCTCACAGAGTTGGCCTTCTCTGGGTCCCTTTGATTAAACAATGTCATTTGGTGGGACCCAGGGGAAGAGCCTTCTCTGTGGCGGCTCCGGCCCTCTGGAACCAACTCCCCCCAGAGATCAGAATTGCCCCCACCCTCCTTGCCTTTCGTAAACTTCTCAAAACCCACCTCTGCCGTCAGGCATGGAGGAATTGAAATATCTTCCCCAGGCCTATATAATTTATGTATGGTGTGTTGTGTGCATGTTTTTTAAATTATGGGTTTTAAACTTCGTATTATTAGATTTGTATTGTACATTGTTTCTATCACTGCTGTGAGCCTCCCCGAGTCTACGGAGAGGGGCGGCATACAAATTTAATAAATAAATAAAATAAATAAATCTTGACTCTGGATATTATAAAATAATAATCCAATATTTATTTACCTGAATATAAACCCAACTGTATTCATTGGGAAGTAAACCAACTAGACCCAGGATGGTGAACCTATGGCACCAATGCCAGAGGTGGCACTTAGAGTCCTCTCTTCTGGCACATGTACTCTTGCCCCAGGTCAGATCTCCATGGCATTTCTTTCATGAGCTTCTGTTTCCCTGCAAACAATGTAACAGAAGCTCACAAAAGAAAAAGATTTAACCTCTTGCCATGCTGCCAGCATTGGGATACCTCACTTCGCACTGGCCAGCTGGTTTCCAGGTCTCTGCTGCGCATGCGTACATGTCCATTTGCATATCCACATGTTCACTCATGTCTGCACAGGTGCATGTTTGCACAGGTGAGTGTTCAGGTATGAGCACACCTTTCAGCTTGGTCATAGAAACATAGAACATAGAAGTCTGACGGCAGAAAAAGACCTCCTGGTCCATCTAGTCTGCCCTTATACTTTTTTCTGTATTTTATCTTAGGATGGATATATGTTTATCCCAGGCATGTTTAAATTCAGTTACTGTGGATTTATCTACCACGTCTGCTGGAAGTTTGTTCCAAGGATCTACTACTCTTTCAGTAAAATAATATTTTCTCATGTTGCTTTTGATCTTTCCCCCAACTGGACTTCAGCAAAGCCTTTGATACGGTTCCACATAAAGAGCTGATAGATAAATTAGTGAAGATTGGACTTAATCCCTGGATAGTTCAGTGGATTTCAAGCTGGCTGAAGCATAGACATCAGAGAGTTATTGTTAATGGCGAGTATTCTGAGCAGAGACAGGTTACAAGCGGTGTGCCACAAGGGTCTGTTCTGGGTCCTATTCTTTTTAATATGTTTGTGAGTGACATAGGGGAAGGTTTGGTAGGGAAGGTTTGCCTATTTGCCGATGACTCTAAAGTGTGCAATAGGGTTGATATTCCTGGAGGGGTCTGTAATATGGTAAATGATTTAGCGTTACTAGATAAATGGTCAAAGCAATGGAAACTGCAGTTTAATGTTTCCAAATGTAAAATAATGCACTTGGGGAAAAGGAATCCTAAATCTGAGTATTGCATTGGCAGTTCTGTGTTAGCAAAAACTTCAGAAGAGAAGGATTTAGGGGTAGTGATTTCTGACAGTCTCAAAATGGGTGAGCAGTGTGGTCGGGCGGTAGGAAAGGCAAGTAGGATGCTTGGCTGCATAGCTAGAGGTATAACAAGCAGGAAGAGGGAGATTGTGATCCCCTTATATAGAGCGCTGGTGAGACCACATTTGGAGTACTGTGTTCAGTTCTGGAGACCTCACCTACAAAAAGATATTGACAAAATTGAACGGGTCCAAAGACGGGCTACAAGAATGGTGGAAGGTCTGAAGTATAAAACGTATCAGGAAAGACTTAATGAACTCAATCTGTATAGTCTGGAAGACAGAAGGAAAAGGGGGGACATGATCGAAACATTTAAATATGTTAAAGGGTTAAATAGGGTTCAGGAGGGAAGTGTTTTTAACAGGAAAGTGAACACAAGAACAAGGGGACACAATCTGAAGTTAGTTGGGGGAAAGATCAAAGGCAACATGAGAAAGTATTATTTTACTGAAAGAGTAGTAGATCCTTGGAACAAACTTCCAGCAGACGTGGTTGGTAAATCCACAGTAACCGAATTTAAACATGCCTGGGATAAACATATATCCATTGTAAGATAAAATACAGGAAATAGTAAAAGGGCAGACTAGATGGACCATGGGGTCTTTTTCTGCCGTCAGTTTTCTATGTTTCTATGTTTCTAACTAACTTCAGATTGTGTCCCCTTGTTCTTGTGTTCACTTTCCTATTAAAAACACTTCCCTCCTGGACCTTATTTAACCCTTTAATATATTTAAATGTTTCGATCATGTCCCCCCTTTTCCTTCTGTCCTCCAGACTATACAGATTGAGTTCATTAAGTCTTTCCTGATACGTTTTATGCTTAAGACCTTCCACCATTCTTGTAGCCTGTCTTTGGACCCATTCAATTTTGTCAATATCTTTTTGACATGCGCACACGCACAGTTTGGGCACTCGGTGTCTAAAAGGTTTGACATCACTGAAGACTAGACTGATGTAGGCTTAAAAAAATAAACATACATATGAAAGATTATGCTCCTCAAACTCCTACAATATACTATGTTTCAATTTCAAATCTCTGCAGTAAGAAGCAGCATCTTCCAGATTGCAGGGAAAAATGTCCATGTCCTGTCAGAAAACTGCATGAAATGTCTAGAATAAATTGTTTTAATAGTATTTCCTTCCTGCAGAGGTTTGTGATCCCATTTATTCCATCACAAAGATAATGGAACCCGGAGAAAATTCAAATCATGACACATCTAATTTGAGGTGAATATCAGATCCAGAGTTTTGCCAGCCATGTCAAGGCAGAGATGACTTGAGCAAGCCCATATCTTCTGAGTGATTTTGAATTCCTGACAGACTCCAAGATGAAATCCTCCATTATTAGCAATTTGCACATTCATCCCTGGAATATCTACTCAACTAGGAAATTGACACCAAACTAAATCCAAAAACACTATGGAATTTCTAGAAGTTTGCCATTTAGACAAATCATGAAGGTAATGGGTAATGAAACATCTGCTAATAGCCAACCAACCAAGGCTCAGAAAGCACCAAGGATTCCACAATTCAACCCCAAGCTATACATACTCCCATCTATCATTACACTATTCTAATACAACTGATTTCTGTGTAGTCCTCTTGTTAAAAGCTAGGGCAGAATTGTTGAGCTGTGCCCTAGGCATTTGATTTTGTGTATGAGACTCGACCTGAGTGAAATTGAGTCCAGTGGCAGTACTCTTTCTTATACATTGTCATGTCTGCGATGAGAGATATACGCCTTTGGAGAGAAAGGTTTTTGGCCAGCATCTATCTTTTGCAGCTTTGTGGCATAAGGACAGATGGAAAGCCTACTTTGAAACCACTCTATAATTGGGATACATGTGGGTGTATCCAAGACCAGAAAAGCAAATGTGTATTGCATAATGACTTACCTTCTGCAACATGACTTCATTTGTTTCTTTTTGTTTGACTGAGTTCTATTCTTTCTAATCCAAAAGGATTCTAAGTGGCTTACTTCCTTCTTTTAATAAGATGATTCAACTAACAACAACAAAAAATCTTGCAAATGCAAGTATTAATAATGAAGCAAATTACAAAGAAAAGGATAGCAAATTTTCCCACCAGTTTAGTGTAAGAATTTTATTACTGGGTATATTGCTTGTGTTTGTTATAATTTGTTGTCCTCTGTTTTTCTTAAGGTTCTCAGAAGCTTTTAAGATATAAATTATCATTTATTTTAATCACCACAATCCCCTGAGGAAACTAAACTAACAATATGCAGAGCCACATCCCAGTGGCAGACCTAACTGGAAAAGCTGGCAACATTCAAGCAGATAAAAATGTTTTGGGCTTCATTTACTGGCCACTGTTTATGTCCCCCATCCCAGAGAAGCCAAACTCATTCTTGGGGAATTATTGAGTCACAAGTGGATTAAACTCAATGCCTCCAGTTTTCTTCTATGAAACTGTCCTTCTACTAGAGCCCAAGAGATATGCTTTCTCTATTCAGTCCACGGAGAGGGGCAGCATACAAATCCAATCAATCAATCAATCAATCAATCAATCCTAGAAAATGACTTTTCTTCTGAGATATGGATGGCCATGATCCTCTTGGTCTTCCTAAATATTACAGAGACCTCAAATGTTAGGACAACTAAACCCCAAATCTATGTTTTTTGGAGTTGAGAGTTCATTACATAGATTCTTGAATACTGTAATATGATTATTTCTTTAAAAGAATATTATCTTTGTAGGGTTTTTACAGTGTTTCCCTGAAAATACAACCTATCTCGAAACAAGCCCTAGCCAAATTTTCATGCCTGTGACTAATATAAGCCCTACCCCACAAATAAGCCCCAGTTACTACTTTTTTGGGGGGGGCTATATAACCCACCAAGATTTCAAAGTGGTAAGTAAGAATTTTTTTTTGTCCTTCTTGGCTCCAGGAGCACTCTGTAGGCTTCCCAATCCTTCCGTGTGCCCCGTTTTTTTTTTCAAAAATGGACCCATTTTTTCACCCATTTTTGTGAAAACCTGGACACACATGGGGTTTGGGAAACCTGCAGAGTGCTCCTGGGGGCTGTGGGAAGGCAAAATGGGGGTGTTTCTGCTTTCCCACAGCCGCAGGAACACTCTGCAGGCCTCCCAAACCCTCTGCGCACCCCATTTTTACAAATGTGGGTCTATTTTTTGAAAGAAAATGGGACATTTGGGGGAGAGCTTTGGAAAACCAAAAATGACTGTATTTAGTGTATAAGATGCACCATCATTTTCATACACTTTTAGGGAGGAAATAAGTGTGTCTTATACTCAAAAATAAAAAAAACTGTCTTTTGCCGCATGAATCCCAGCGGCCGATAAGGTCCTACAGAGTCAGCCTTCTCCGGATCCCGTTGACTAAACAATGTTGTCTGACGGGCCCCAGGGAAAGAGCCTTCTCTGTGGCGGCCCCGGCCCTCTGGAATCAACTCCTCCCAGAGATCAGAACTGCCCCCACCCTCCTTGTCTTTCGTAAATTGCTTAAGACCCACATATATCGCCAGGCATGGGGGAATTGAGACATCTCCCCCAGGTTTATAGAGTTTATGTATGGTATGCTTGTGTTGTAATGCTTTTTTAAATGACGGGTTTTTAGATACTTTCTTTTAATATTAGATTTGCTCAATTGTATATTGTTATTATTATTGTTGTGAACCGCCCCGAGTTTGCGGAGAGGGGAGGCATACAAACAAACAAACAAACAAATAAATATGGTAAGCGCCCTCACTATCTGGTTGTATAAGGTGAGGTGAAGCACAGGAAATAAAATCAAGCTAGGATGTTGGTGGAGTGATGAAGATGCCCTCACACACTACGCACTTGCTGACCTTAGGACTTCCACAGCCAGGCATACCACACCCTGACACCTACTGCACGCTGCCTGACTTCTTCTGCAGCTGCTTGTGGCTGCTCACAGCCAGACGCCACGTGGCACATTGCACTGATGTGCTCATCACATCGGTACCACCGCTTATGGCAGAGCACTGCAAGGCTCATCATGCCAGTGCCGCCACTCGTGGCAAGATGCCATGAGGTTCATCATGCTGTTGTCACTCTCATGTTCGCAATGGCACATCACACCATGTAGCCTACTGCCACAAGCAGCATGACCAGCACAACAAGTCCTGCCGTGAGCAGCAGCAAATGGTTAAGACATCCCCCCCAAAATAGGACCTGGTGCTTATTTGGGCTGAAACACAGTATTATTTCTTATCTTTATTTATTTATTTATTATTTATTTATTGGATTTGTATGCCACCCCTCTCCACAGACTCGGGGCGGCTAACAACAGTGATAAAAAACAGCATGATCAAAGGATTCAAATTGTTACCTTACTGGTTTCTTGTGCAGATTGTTCATTAGCTGTATAGAGATGGGCATGTCCATTTTCTAGATGAATAAATCATGTCCTAAACAGAATCATCCATAATAAAACATTTACATGCTGCATGAATTGATTTCACCTGTGCCGTGGATTCCAGTCATGTTCTGAATTATATGGGCATACCACATTCTAGTTGCATGGAGCATCTTCACATAAGCAGCTGCTGACAACAGTTAAGAAAATGAATTAGTGAGGTGGCTTACATTGCCTATAACACTGAATCTCCTCTCTTGATTTTTTAAAATAATAACATTGATAGTTTTTATTGCTTAGTCTTTTTAATGTTTATTTTATGGCCTCTTATTTATGCCACCCACATTTTGTGAGATGGGCAGAAACATAAATATATGGTTCTCCTCGGTCTTTTACGATTCAATTTCTCCCCCAGCACTCGCTCAACATTAATACATATGTTGAATAAAAACTACCCTAAAGAACTGGGGGGGAAATACTTAATGAATATGTATTAAAATGAATAATTTTATGAAATGGATTGCTAAACAAAGCAAAGCCTCAATTATGAAAATGGATGCAATTATCAATATAGTTGATTGCCTTCATGGTCTGTAGAAATGGCATGCTTAAATGACTATTTAAACCAGGTGTTTTTCTTTCTAACAATCTTCAGTATCAGAAAAGAAAGATAGCACTGCATTAGTTGCCCGCAACTTCAAACTGGAAAAGATAAAGGCAAGTAGAAAGTGTCTTCTATTTGCTGTCTCGAGGTGTCCTTTGCTTGGGGACATTGCCTACAAAGAAAACAACTTTTTCTCTGAGAATCAATATCATTCGGGCATGGCTGTATGTGACACAATTATGTTTGCAACAGAAGAGACTGCTCAAAGGAAATGGCTGTGAGAAGCAGAAATCCATTGAAGAACACGAGACTTGTAAAGAAAAAGGAAGACTGTAGGCAGACCAGCAGAAAGGGAGAAGGTTGTTCCTCTTAACCTTAAATAACCATACACATCAACTGGGCAGATTTGGACTCAACTTAATGAGTAAGCTTGAAATAAAATGATCTTTTGGGGGAGGGGGGAGGGGAGCAGCAATTGCAAGGCTATTAGGCAGAAAAAAAGAGGAGAAAATAATCTGTATTGTTATGGGAATGCCGAATCAGGATATGTCTCAAGCAATGGGTGAGATACTGTCAGTTCGCTTGTGCCTGTCAGTCATCGGGGAATCATTTGTGAAGGGAATGCAAGGTTCCACCCACCCACCTGGATGCCCCCATTTGGTTTCTTTTACCCTATGCACAAGCACAGAATACTTTCCGCATGCACAGAGGATAAAAGAACCCAAATGGCGATGTCTGGGCATGTTGGTGGACCCTTATGTTCCCTTGCGACCGGCTCTCTGACAACTCCCAGGCACAAGCAAACCGGGAAAATTTCACCCCTGGTCTAAAGGGTTTGTTGTTTGTAAAAAGGCAGGAAGTGCTGCCCCATAGCCCTTAAATAAGCCTAAAAAAGTGACTTTTGTGTATATGACCAAGGCAATCCTACCATGATTTCCCTCATTCTGCCAATCTTAATAATGAATAAGCTAACCAACCATTTGCTCCTTTTTTGTGACTCCTAAAGCCAATTACCTCACAGAGCTGGTTCTTTCTGCTTACAACTGTGTAAGAAACACAGCATGATTCGGGTAGGTCCACTTCATAGAGGATATCCCAGAGCTGAGAAGGGCAACAAAATGAGAAGCAGGTTGGGCCTTCTCCTTCATGAACTCAGACTATTGTTTGCTCAGTACAGAAACCAATGATCTAGGAAGGAAGAACAGCAGAACAGCAGTTATAAAATTATGCATAATATGAGACTACGGAATTAATTTTTTTCTCCTTTCCTCTTATACAGTGATACCTTGCTTTACGAACTTAATTGGTTCCAGGATGAGGTTCGTAAGGTGAAAAGTTCGTCAGGCGAAACAATGTTTCCCATAGGAATCAATGGAAATCAATGGAAAAGCGATTAATGCGTGCAAGCCCAAAATTCATCCCTTTTGCCAGCCAAAGCGCCCATTTTTGTGCTGGTGGGATTCCCCTGAGGCTCCCCTCCATGGGAAACCCCACCTCTGGATTTTGTGATGCTGCAGGGGAATCCCAGCAGGGGAATCCCATCAGTGCAAAAACAGGCGCTTCGGCTGGCAACGGAAGTCCGGAGGTGGGGTTTCCCAGAGAGGGAAGCCTCAGCGAAATCGCAGCTGTGATTGGTATTGTTTCTGGCAATGGAATTTATATTGTAGATAAATTTACGTTTGCTGGAGTCATTTTTACAAACTACTCTACAGAATTGGTGGACCATTGAGCTGTCATTGTTCTTGTGCTCAGGGCCATCTCTGGAAACCTTGATGATTTCGTTGGCGGTAATGTTTTGTGTATGATAGCTGCTGATTATGTTGTGTACTATGTTGATGTCAGGCTTGTCATTTTCTTCTAATCCAAATAGGATTGCATTGTGATGTTTTTGCTCATGCTCAATGGTGTCTTTGACGATAATGGAGATGTTGGTGGTTGAGTTGGTAGGTCCTTGTGGTTGTTGCTGAGGTAGTATTTGAAATGGTGATTGTTGAGTAATACTAGGTATTTGGTTTGTTGGGTTTGCATTTTTCTGTGCTTGGATTTTTTTATCCAAAGATGTAAAATGTGGTTCTAGGTATGTCAGTAGTTGTGATTCTTTTGTCTATCCTTTTTTCTTTGGAGAAATAGCATCCTAAATTCAGGACCATCTTGCTTTCAGGTAAGTATTTCAGATAAGTACTTCAGGTAAATAAGTATTGTGATACTTTTTGCAAAACTTGAGATCAGGCTAATTTCATTTGAGGGTGTCTATTTTCCAGCCAAAATGTTACAGTGAACACTGAAGCAATTTTACTGACATTTAACTATCTGACATATTTAAAAAAATGACTTGTGTAAATGCTAGTGGAAAAATATATTTACTAATGAAATCATTTCAAGCAAATTGGGATTTAACCCCGGCTTTCTGGCAAAATTCCAGAACTGGTAATTATATTCCTGCTATTTGTATTTCCCTTTGGAATTTCTTTCATACAAGTTAGGGCTTGGTTTCTATTTTAAACAAGTTCATGCTTGTCAGTCTTCAAAAAGAAAACAATTTCCAACAGAAATGCAGAGAAGCTTTGGGAATAAGTGATGCAGAAGATGAACATGTTTGCGAAAAAAAAAGAAAAGAAAGAAGTGATATACAGAAGCCAAGGAGTGCAAGTTTCAGCATGTATGGGGGAAGCAATTCTCACAATTTTTAAGGAACCACACTTGCATCTGTGCAATACAAATTAAAACGAAGTATATAGTTCCTTTTTATAAGGTCATAATAGTTATGATAAAGTGTAGTCCTCAATCACCTGATCATAATGTTCCTTGATTGGAATTACATTAATTAATTGTCGCCTCTGTCTTTTACTTCAACCTACATGTAATGGTAGGTGAGAATGATTTTGGGAGGCAGGAACAATGATGTGTTGCTGCTGATTTAGATCGGTTCACACATACCTGTGAACCAGCAGCAATGGCCAGTTGTCCACTCCCCCGAATTGGTTCTCTGGTCACCATGGCTGGCATGCACAGAGGGTCATTTGCAGTCTTCGGAGAGAGGCGGCATACAAATCTAATAAATTATTATTATTATTATTATTATTATTATTATTATTATTATTATTATTATTATTTGTATGCCACCCTTCTCCGGAAACTCAGGGCACCTCACAGGAATGGAATATATTAAAAGTAGATACCAGAATAAAGAGACTATATGGATTTAAGCTGTAATTAAGAGAGATTTAAATATGAAAATGTGTGTGTACAAAGAATTAATTGGGTTATTAATATATATTCATGAAGACATAAAAACTTAACTCTTGGAAATTAGAGGTAATAAGAAAGGAAAAATGAAAATGGAATATGCATTTAGAACATATAGTGTTGGAAAATAAAAATGAGGAACTAGGAAAAGTCTATTGAAAGAAAAAGGATTGATGATAATAATAAAAAAGAGATGATTACACTACAATTTACAGTGACAAGAAAAGAGGGGGAGTATTGCCCCCAAAATAATCAATAAAAAGATAGGGGAGGTAATAGGGAGAAGAGATTAGACATAATTGTGAGGGGAGTTCAACAAATGACATTTAGAAGTGCCACCACCCTGACTGTGTCACCACCTATTTTACCATTTCCTCAAACTGGTTTTGGGACTGGAACATAAATCCCTGAGCTGACCCATGCTGCACTCCTCCATCCCTGCTGAAATAGGCTGGGTATTCTCTCTGGCCTCCATACCCGTTTCGCCTTGGTTGGGGTGGTTCCATCCTTCGTATGATGAGTTGGGACAAAGGATGATCCTGGGAACATGGGCTGAAACTGTGAGGTGCAGGTGGACAATCCACTTAGACTGTGGCATGCTCAGTCAAAGGTTTCTATACTGGCTTAATCGGGCTCCCTTCAGTTTGTAGGCCTACTGTGTGAGGGAGGTCTAGGCCTAAACTGGGGCAAAAGACAATTCTGGGACCACAGGCCAAAGCTGTTCCCTATGAGATTGGGCTGCCATGACGAGGTGGGGATGGGCGATTTATTTATGATCTTCTCATTAGTGTTGACTCCTGGTGACTATCTGGACAAGTCCAGGAAATTCTCTTGGCAACATTTTGGAAAGTGGTTTGCCACTATCTATACAATACAGAGAAAGAGTTAGTTAGTTAGTTCTAGGTATCTGCATTATTTATGACTTTATAACTTGTGGCAATTATTCCAAAGGTTGGGTCTATTTAGCATTTCACTTTTTTTAACAGGAAAGTGTCACTACACCAATTTCCACATCCCCCAAAGCACACATTTTGAAAGCTGCTTTCCTGCCTCCAACAAAGCAAGTTTTCCACGGATAAACAGAGAAGAATCCTCCAGTGTTGTGCCTTTTTAAGAAACGCATTTGTTTTTAATGCAATTATTTCAGCCATTCTATTTTGAACATGAAAATATATTTCATTCCAGGAGACCTTATTTGAATGAACATGATGGATGGGCTGCCCAGAAACCTCCACTTACACATACACACAGAGAGAGAGAGACGCAGATACACACACTGCATTCCTAACCCTTGATCTTAATTAACTCCTCGGTGTATGTTTCCATAGAAACAGCCATACAATGAGTACAAAAATGTACTAAAATTGATGAGATCCCCCCCCCCATTCCCTTCACTTGTTGATGTCTGGAAGGTGACATGTTCTTACGGCTAATATCCTAAAAGATTCTTATTGCACCTTTTTATAATGTAGTGAAAAATGGGTGAGATTTATTTATAGGAAATCATCTTGGAGGATATAGATGAGATAAATTAAGTGGTATTAAATTAGACAACAGTCATGTCTGGAGCAGATAAGGGGCAAGGCAGAAAGAGATGGCTTCTTACATGGGGAGAGGGTCATTCCTACCTCTGCTTAGCTCTTTGGGAAGTGAGAAGCAATACAGTGCCCCATGCTTGGGCTACAGAACTACTTGGTTGATAGTGCCATGTGCCATGAGTAGGGCTGGAACATTGCCCTTGCCTACGTCTGACCACACTACCCAACATATTTCTCTGAAGATCAAGTAGGGAGGTTGCACTGTCTTTGAAAAATTAATAAGTTCTTGTGAACTAGAATTAACCAGCTAGATAAGAACCCCTAGTAAAATACTTCCAGATATGTGCCTACATCTGCACCTACGTCTTTACCCAAAGGTAGATAATAGAAACATAGAATCATAGAAGACTGACGGCAGAAAAAGAACTCATGATCCATCTAGTTTGCCTTTATACTATTTTCTGTATTTTATCTTAGGATGGATATATGTTTATCCCAGGCATGTTTAAATTCAGTTACTGGGTATTTACCAACCACATCTGCTGGAAGTTTGTTCCAAGCATCTACTACTCTTTCAGTAAAATGATATTTTCTCATGTTGCTTTTGATCTTTCCCCCAACTAACTTCAGATTGTGTCCCCTTGTTCTTGTGTTCACTTTCCTATTAAAAACATTTCCCTCCTGAACTTTATTTAACCCTTTAACATATTTAAATGTTTCGATCATGTCCCCCCTTTTCCTTCTGTCCTCCATTAAGTTCATTAAGACTTTCCTGATATGTTTTATGCTTAAGACCTTCCACCATTCTTGTAGCTCGTCTTTGGACCCATTCAGTTTTGTCAATATCTTTTTGTAGGTGAGGTCTCCAGAACTGAACACAGTATTCCAAATGTGGTCTCACCAGTGCTCTATATAAGGGGATCACAATCTCCCTCTTCCTGCTTGTTATACCTCTAGCTATGCAGCCAAGCATCCTACTTGCTTTTCCTACCGCCCAACCACACTGCTCACCCATTTTGAGACTGTCAGAAATCACTACCCCTAAATCCTTCTCTTCTGGTTTTTGCTAACACAGAACTGCCAATACAATACTCAGATTGAGGATTTCTTTTCCCTAAGTTCATTATTTTACATTTGGAAACATTAAACTGCAGTTTCCATTGCTTTGACCATTTATCTAGTAAAGCTAAATCATTTACCATATTACAGATGCCTCCAGGAATATCAACCCTATTGCACACTTTAGAGTCATCAGCAAATAGGCAAACCTTCCCTACCAAACCTTCCCCTATGTCACTCACAAACATATTAAAAAGAATACGACCCAGAACAGACCCTTGTGGCACACCGCTTGTAACCTGTCTCTGCTCAGAATACTCGCCATTAACAATAACTTTCTGATGTCTACGCTTCAGCCAGATAAATAGATTATAGCCAAACTAGTCTGTTAGAATTACATTTATGATTTTTTTTAATTTTTATCATTTTATCTCCATCTTTCCCTCGATAGGGCACTCAAAGTAGCCATCAAATATAAAATATTGGTTGAAGAGTCTTGGCTACTCTCTAAGGGTGAAAAGAGAGAAGGTAAACCCAGCTTTGCATCATATTGTTTTAAAACTGTCATAACTAGCCTGCAAATGTTGTACAAACACAGGGTGCAGACAAAGAGATGAAGAAAAACAAATTCAATGCTGTGACCTAACAGCCATCTGGATTGTTGCAGCCTAGGTATTGTAGCCGTAATAATTTAGGAATAGCCCAAGTTAAGGTCCTTTATGCAAACCAAATGGAGCTCAGCTCTTTCTATCTCCAGACTAAGTTTAGGGAACTTATTCATGAAATTATACATATATCAAATATTTGAACATTATAATTTTTTCATTTCCTTACTAAAAAGTTTGCTCAGTAAATCTTAAGTAGCAGGCTTAAATCTGCCTTTTCTGCGTAGGCGTCCCACTAAAATGAAATGCCTTGCCTTTTCAACCAATCCAAATTAGAAAATGAGCAGGTTTGGAGACTGAATATACCATTAATTTCTTATTATTCTTATTAAGTTTTCTGCTGTGCTTCCAGTTTCAGAATCCACAGGTGAGACATTCTTTCTTGGTGGGGAGGCTGTGTTCTCTCTCCCCTCTGAAGGCGTACGCTATCTGCCGAACCTTTACAAGAATTCAAGCTCTACACTTAAACTGTTAACTGAATTGCCTTATTAACATGATGCCTGAGGATTGTTGGCAGGTTTCCTGAGCCAAGTGATGAGGAAAAAGCTGGGTTGTAGAGAAGGGGAAAGGCATGTTTACATCAGAGGTGGAGAACCTGCAGTTGTGAGCCTAAATACAGCTCTCGGCCTAATTCCAAGAATCATCTCTAAGCTGGCACTGCAGAGTTTTAGGAGACAAGCTTCTGTTTTGGCATTCCAACATAGCAAAGATTTTGAAGGAAGAGGGAATTACTTGTGGGATTGCAGGCAAAGGAATGTGTTCTAAAACACAAACACACACACACACACGCACACACACAAAACATACACAAAATCTAATGTTATTCACCCTTGTTCACCTTGTTTAAGCAATGGAAACCGCAGTTTAATGTTTCCAAATGTAAAATAATGCACTTGGGGAAAAGGAATCCTCAATCTGAGTATTGCATTGGCAGTTCAGTGTTAGCAAAAACTTCAGAAGAGAAGGATTTAGGGGTAGTGATTTCTGACAGCCTCAAAATGGGAAAACAGTGCAGTCAGGTGGTAGGGAAAGTAAGTAGAATGCCTGGCTGTGCAGCTAGAGGTATAACAATCAGGAAGAGGGAGATTGTGATCCCGCTGTATAGAGCACTGGTGAGACCACATTTGGAATACTGTGTCCAGTTCTGGAGACCTCACCTACAAAAAGATATTGATAAAATTGAACGGGTCCAAAGACGGGCTACAAAAGTGGTGGAAGGTCTTAAGCATAAAACTTACCAGGAAAGACTTAATGAAGGGAAAGGGAGGACATAATCAAAACATTTAAATATGTTAAAAGGTTAAATAAGGTTTAGGAGGGAAGTGTTTTTAATAGGAAGGGGAACACAAGAACAAGGGGGCACAATCTGAAGTTAGTTGTGGGAAAGATCAGAAGCAATGTGAGAAAATATTATTTTACTGAAAGAGTAGTAGATGCTCGGAACAAACTTCCAGTAGACATGGTTGGTAAATCCACAGTAACTGAATTTAAACATGCCTGGGATAAATATATATCCATCCTAACATAAAATACAGGAAATAGTATAAGGGCAGATTAGGTGGACCATGATGTCTTTTTCTGCAATAAATCTTCTATGTCCTCTAACACAGTGTTTTTCAACCAGTGTGCCGTGGCACACTAGTGTGCCGCGAAACATGGTCAGGTGGGCCGCGAAGAAGGAAGTTCCGGTTCCAGTCTCACAACTTTTTGCTGAGAGAGAGAGTGAGAGAGAGAGAAAGAAAGAGAGAGAAAGAAAGCAAGAGAGAGAGAAAGAGAGTGAGAGAGAGAGAGAAAGCAAGAAAGAGAAAGAAAAGAGAGAAACAAAGAGAAAGCAAGAGAGAGAGAGAAAGCAAGAGAGAGAGAGAGAGAAAAGGAGAAGAAGGGAGAGAGAAATAAGCAAAAAGGGGAGGAAAAAAGAGAAATGAGAAAATGATTGAGACAGAGAATGAGAAGAAAGAGAGAGAAACAAAAGAGAGAGAAGTGACTTCTGATTTAAAGCATATGATAAAAAGCACCCCAAAAATAAGAGAGAAAAACCCTCCAGCCCTCACCTGTTTTGGAAATGGTTCAAGAGTGTGTATACACACACAAGGGTGGGGAGGAGACAGGTGGAAAAAGAGAGGAGAGTGTCTTAGGGTGTCATTTTGGTTGGTGGTGTGCCCCAGGATTTTAAAATGTAAAAAATGTGCCGCGGTTCAAAAAAGGTTGAAAATCACTGCTCTAACAGACATTTCTAGTCTGGTGCCCTTCTTACTTTTATATCCAATCCTTTTTTCAATGTAAATATATTCCATATATCTAACCCTCACCTTTATTTATTTAAGCTACCTGCAGACAGGGAGGAAAAGAAAATGGCAAGGAATGAGAGCACAGGAGGCCTTTCTTATTAGTAAATTATACAATGTTTATAAATAAAAGCAGAGTTCAAGCAAATGTCTTCCCCTTATTGCAGGCACTGATTCAACCAAACATTCTGGCTCAGTACACTGGGATTCTTGGAATCATTTCCCCAAATATGTACCTAACACTCTAATTAAAGTCCAGAGCCATTTATCTCTCTAATTGCAACCATGCCCTCCAGGATCATTTCTTCCCAGATGAACCATTCTTCTTTTTTGCCTGAGCAAGTGACTTTAAAACCACCTGGAGCCAGTCCAAATTGTGAAGTGACAAATTTACTGACGATGAGATCACACCAGAAACAGCACGACAGAATAGAAAATGAGTGAGGTTGAGCAGAGTGTGATTTTTCATCAGGGCTCCAAGAAGTGTTGGCTTTAATGCTTGAACATTATTTGGAACTTATCTGATTTCCTTGGAAATTTGTGTTTTTCTTCAATGAATAAAGTATTGCACCCCAAAATTAACCTCTGCAATTTGAAAGGAGCAAGAAGAAATTGCTTTGAAGAACTGGACAAAGTCCATAACTGTGAAAACTGATCTAAATACCATACCATTGCTGTCCAACTAAAATGTTTGGAATGCCAATCATTCTAATACATGTTGCATTCTACCCCTAGGAATATCAAACAATCATCATATGGGACAGAAGGAAGAAGTTAAGAAAGACAAACAATGGGACAGGTAAGAATCCCAAATCAAGGGACAGTGGCAACAGGTACATGTCATAATCTCCCTCAAAGGTGAACATTTGCAGCCCTGTGGTCATATGTGGCCCTCAAAGCTTTTTGTTGTAACCCTTGGAGCTATCTATTATTTTGATTGATCAAAAGTGATAACAGAATTTCTCCCCTTTTCTTTTTGAAGTGGAAAATAGAGTTTGGTTGGGTCATCTCAATTAGACCTTCCCTTCCTCTCAAAACATTAGGTGCTATACTTGAGTGACAAATGAATGCCCGGTTATAAATCATCATGTGCAAAAGTGAATATATGAATGGACTTTCAATCTTGAGGTAAATTTAAATAATCTTTTAGGAATACAGTGGATAAATGAAGGAAGGAAGGAAGGAAGGAAGGAAGGAAGGAAGGAAGGAAGGAAGGAAGGAAGGCGTTTTAATTTTATTTGTGCTAGTCTCAGCACATCAGGTTAGGAATTAATGCAAAGTGCTCCTCATGGTGAAAAGCACAGATTGCCTGAGAAAGCACTCAAGTGCCTTGGGGAAAAGGTATCCTAATAATAGCAATCTGTGCATTGTTATAACTGCATTGCTTTCTTTTAAGAATAAAAAGTTCAAGTAGTTTTGAAAGATAAAGATAATGATTCGGTTGCCCTCAAAGCCAACAATAATATGCTAGCTTTTAGACAAGCAAAGTAGATTGCCTGGTCAGTTAAGATTACAGATTATATAACTCCTAGAGAATAGAATATTTATATACAGTAATAATAGACATACAGAGACACGCACATGGGAAAAAATTAAAACCACCCCTATCATGCCAGAGCTCTGCTTGTTTGAATACATGCTACAATATAATTTTCCTCATGCATTAAGGTAAGTCCTGCAATTTAGGAAGGATTGAAGGTCCACATTAGAGCACGTACTGTTGTGGTTCCGTCTGAGGCCCCTCAGGGAACGGCTGATCTTCTGTCGGTTTCCAGCTCAGAGGGAGAGGCTGAGGAACAGGAGGTGCAGGCAGACGAGGAGGAGGAATCCCAGGCTGAAGAAGAGGGAGGACAGCCAGAGTCCCACCAGGGGGAGCTCTCCCCAGCAAGCAGCCTGGATTCCTTAGAGGAAAATGCACAAGCCATAATTGATCTGCGACAGAGAAGAGCTACTCAGAGAAGGGAGCAATTGGCTAAGTACTTTCAGCATTAAAGAGGCAACAGCTGGGTTTGGGTGTGGTGCTCTTTGGAAAGGCTAAAAGGCAGACCCACCCTTCCTGGCTTGTGGAGTTTTATCTTTGAGAGTCTTGGGACCTGCTGTGAACTTTGGCGTCTTGGAATCCTGGTTTGTGCCTTTGACTATTGAAACCTTGGGGGGGGGGGGGGGGGGTGCCAGCAAGAAGCTTGCTGTATTGTCTGGACATCAGGACTCTGCTGTAACGTATTATAGCCTGTCTGTTGGGAAGAACAGGTTTTCCTCTGTGTTTATTTTTTCCAGCTATAAAATACTTTTGGCTTTTACCAGAGTGTCTGGCTGTTTTTTCCAGTTGGTGTTGCGGTCTGGGGGAACCCAGACAGAACAACGTACCATGTAAGAAAAACGTTCCAGGTGGTGGGTTGGACCTTAGGTCTCCTTTGAGTGGATTTCCTGTGATTCCCCCCACCCTCAATTCCTCCTGCACTTCTGAGAAGAATATGTTCAGGATAAAGCTATCAAATACTATTTTCCAGAGAAATCCTCTCTAGTACTGAATTATTCAAGAATAGATTTTCCTCCCTTAGTTTTCCTTCCTTATTTGTAGGTTAATTGAAGGGGGTTCAGTTACTGTTACAACGCTTTCAGAATGAATTCTAAATCAATAAGAATTCAAGTCTTTATTATGTATGTCAAGGAAATAAATTGGCATTGAAAGCTAAAAGAAGAAATTCTAATTTCTTCAGAATTTATCTCAGTGGATCCTCCTTAGCTAGGAACACAAAGCAGCTAAGGGAGATGACACAAGCAAGACAAGTAGAATAAAGCAAGGAGTTCATATCATTTTCCACAACATAAAACCACAACCTCTATCTGCATCAAACTCCATTGTTCCCTAGAGCGCTGTATTTTTCTTGCATCTATAGAACTTCCAGATATATTGGGTTTTATGCTTAACTGGCTTTGAGCCAGATCAGGGACAGACTTCAATTCCCTCTTTAGAGAAAAGCAAAAAAGATCGGCATAATGGAATTCAGCTTTCTTCTTCTTTGGAAGCCCACCGGAAACCAAGGGAGAGAGTTGAGGAAACAAACAGGTTGAAATTCTGAAGAGGAGAACACTGAGGAGGCCTCATGATAGGATGCAATCTTCGTGCTGCCATTAATAAGTCTTTTCAATAATGGCCATTTCAGCTAGAAAAAAATCCATCTATTCAGTCCTGAAAATTATATTGAGCTAAATTACAGAATTAGGATGTTTCTTGCTCTTTTAAGCTCCTATTATTCTAAGTTATATAACTGTATGCCTTTTTTCTCTCTTCTCTCTCACATGACAACAACAAGACCACAGTTCATGCATTTCTGTTCTTTCTTTTCATCCAAAACATTGCTACATACTAATGAACAGTGGAAACCTGTTCTGTCTTTTTTAAAAGCCCTGTTAAATTCTAAAGGTTCCTAACTGGAATGACATGAAGAACTTTGTCCCAATGGTGCTTTCCAAAAGGCAACTGGGCTATCTTTGTTTTTTCCTCGAAGATGTTTCACTTCTCACCCAAGAAGCTTCTTCAGGGTCTTTTTCAAAAGGTTTCCTCTGTGTGTGTGTGTGTGTGTATGTGTGTGTGTGAAAGACATTTTGCTTCTCATCCAGGAAGTTTTTTCAGTTCCTCCAATCTGAAAAATCTAATATCTTTTAAAAAAAGAAATCCAGTTGCCTTTTGGGACAACCATGAGGTGGTGGATGACTAAGAATCTCCATAGACATGATCTGCATTGCTGCATATAGACTTCCCTCAAGTCTTCAGCTGAGGTAGGGCTGCTGCTGCAAGCAAATTGGTCACAGCCATTCTGGCGTGTCTATATAAGGAGCTGTCAAGGGTACTGACTTTGTCTTTCTTTGTTAGCCTGAGCGTGTCGTGCTAAGCAGACAGGCTAGTGCTTTCACTGTTAGCATTTAACTTCAGATGAATAAACTTGTTAGCCTTTCAGATGTGTTTGCCTCAGTGTGTATGTCTTCTAAGACATGTTATGCATGCTTGAGAATCTCCACAGATATGCAAAACTTTCAAATTGTGAAGGTTTTTTTCCACTAAGTTCTGAAAATATGTGCCCAAGGGGAGGAAGGGACAATTAGTCTATGTAGCTCTCTACACAGTTGGGAGGGATAAAGAAGCAGGGGAGCAAAATTTATCCCTAAGAACAAACTGGAAAGAAAATTAGGCCGTCACTGTGGCGTGTGGAGGAAAGAAAAGCTATCTGGGGGAGGGGGGAATGTAATCTTCACGAAGTAGATTTATGTCTGGCAGCCGAATAGCTGAAGGCTATCTACTGAAGATTTCTTAGTTCATTCCTATAAAATCTGTAACAGATGTAGATCTTTAAAACCAGTAATGGCATCAGGACCAAATTCATCCAAATAACAAAATTTAAAATGAATTGACTGCCAACAAGCATTCTGAGATAAATCACACTCAATTTAAAGTTCTACAAATGTTGAAGGAGCTCCTTAATCAGAAGTTGGTAGAAAACAATAACAATTTTATTGGTTTTAAATTGATATCTCTTAATATGAGCTTTTAATGATGTTGTTATTATGTCTATACTCTAACACTTTCCATATGTATTTTGTTGCATTAAGAATAGGTATTGGAAATGTTCTTCAAACAAGCAGAGATCCCATTGCTTGTTAGGATTACATCAGGGTCAGATAAAAATTTTCAGGTTGAGCCACTAGAGATCAAATTATATAGCTGAGACCATGCACATCCTTGGAGAGAATTCATGAGCAATTTTTTCGAATGTCACCTATTTGGGACACCTGGAGAAAGATTACTGAAATGGACTTCAAATTCACATGAGACTAGTTGCTAAGGATGCTATCTTAGCCAGCTTCTTGTTTATAAAACTTGTTTTCATTATTAAAAAAACCCAAATAACATGTCTGCATTCAAAAATTATAGTGAAATAATGAATATGCTAATTAATGATGAAAAGTTTAGATCTGAAATCTGTCTCCAGATTTCTTTTACTGGCCTTTTAGCTGCTAGGAAAGGACTCAACCTAGAAATAGAACACAGTATCCATGGTGATACATATAGTTCAGTTTAAGAAGAAAACCTGTTCTGCTTTAAAAACTGTTTTTATTTATTCATTGCCGAACTTTAAACACATTAGAAAATAAAAGAATTCTGGCGCAGTAAGAAACAGCTATAGAGAGTAAGGAATGCTTCAGTAGCTTCAATTTATACATTTGAAGGGAATAATTCTTTAATTACGTCTTTCTGCACTTTGGGGGGTGAAGTGCCTCTCAAAGGCTTTTATGGGCTAGTCAGGAGATTCAAATACATTCAGTTTCTTTTCAGCTCACAGTCAACAGCTTTTTTCAAATGAATATATCCCACAATGCAATGGGAACCTACTGGATTCCACAACTTTTTCCTTCCCCCTCTTTTATAGTAGCTTACAGGAATAAAATGAATAATACAAAAAAGAGGAAAGAGGGCAAAACAAAAAAAGTAAGGAATAAAGAAAAAGACTATAAGGATACCTTTCCCAAAGGAAACATTGATAGAAAATCAAACTACTTTTTAAAATATATTATTAAACCTTGCCTGCATGGAATATTATTATTTGTATAATCAACTTTCATTATCAATATCATTTTATAAACAGAAAGTAAGCATGAGTTACTGATTGAAGTTTGTAAATCTGGGACTGCTCTGTCTTTCCAAAATTATGTATCTGTCTCTCACAGTGTTTGATAAATTCATAATTATTCACATAAGGGTAAGTTTCAGGTTTGACATCATCCAAAGTTACATCCACATTTTAAATTACAGTACACTTGTCTTTGTGGTGCAATATTAATAAATCTCAATGGGGCAAAGATTGGATAAAACCATATCCTGCTCTCCCCCCACCCCCCATGCAGAATTGCTGTTTACTATGGTATATGTCTATTGCTAATGAATACATCTCAGGTTTATTTGCAATATGTTTATATTCATTAATGATTTAGTGCAAAAAATAGCAAGTATATGATATAGTACATAAGCCAAGGCTTGGTTGAGTACAGACTGGGGTGAGGTGGGGTAGATCTATCAGAGATTTCTTCATCAGGATTTCAAATATTTCAATAGCTAAGATTCCAAGATCAGTATTGGTCATGGCCATAGTCCTTCATACTCCTATAATTAAAATTGAATGAAGGAGCAGTTAGGAATCCTGCTGTAGAACAGATCTTCCTGCTACCGAGCTTAGGAATCTTTTTGTGAGGCTGATATTGGTAATGGTTTGGGAAATGTTTATTTCCATGTCCTGGATGTAGGATCTACAGTGGCTCAGATGTGTAAAGCTTCCATAGCAATAATGAACTTATTCCAATTGATATCTGAACAAATAACTGAACAAATATTAAACTAGGCTTTTATCTAGCCTTTGATCTGAAAGATTATTAGTCTCTTGTTATGGCCAGCTTGTGGTCAGTCTCTGTCAAGAACCTTTCCATGGAATCCGTGAAGTGATCACCTTGGCATCCTTGGCCCTCCATTCTCCCCACCCCACTCTCCATTATTCCTACATACTTTTCTCCTCTTTTTTCTTCAATGAGCATCTGCCCTCCTTTTTCGTAAACATATTTATTTTTATTTTTATGTGAAAGGGCCGCCCTTTGCTTGCAGCGCCACTGTGGCGTCCTTTTTCATAAAAAAAAAATTACGTCAAAATTTACGTGAAGGAGCTGGGGAAACCCTCCCACCAAGAGATTCCAGGGGCAGAGCTTTGACATCACGTATACCGGCAGGTTGCTAAGGATGCCAAGGTGATCACTTCCTGGATTCCATGGAATCCAGGAAGTGATCACCTTGGCGTCCTTAGCAACCTGCCGGTATACGTGACGTCAAAGCTCCACCCCTGGAATCTCTTGGTGGGATTCCCCATTCGGGTTCGGGTTCGGTTCGGGTTCGGACGAATTTTGTGTGAAGTTCGTCCAAACTTGCCGAACCCGAACACCGTTGGGTTCACCCATCACTATTATTAACCTAATCTTGCATAGCTTCTTCTCTGGCAATATTAAACTGCTAATTAGAGCATATAAAACATTTCCCAGACCAATCCTCAAATATAGTCCATCTGGAACCTGCACTACATATCGGTCATTAATATAATTGAGAGAGTCCAGAAATTTTTCACAAGAAGAGTCCTCCACTCCTCTGCTTGCAACAAAATAACTCATTCCACCAGACTTGAAATTTTGTACTTAGAAAATCTAGAGCTATGTCGCCTTCGATCTGATCTAAATGTAGTTCATAAAATCATCTCCCACAATGACCTACTAGTCAATGAATACTTCAGCTTTAACCGCAACAGCACACATGCACAAAATAGATTCAAAGTAAATGTAAACCGCTCAAAACTTGACGGCAGAAAAATACAACTTCAGCAACAGAGTGATCAAAGCATGGAATACACTACCTGACTCTGTGGTTTCTTCCTCAACCCCCCAAAACTTTACCCTTAGACAGTTTACAGTCAACCTTAACCAATTCCTAAGAGGTCTATAAGGGGCGTGCATAAGTGCACTATCCTACCATCCCTGTCCTACTGTCCTATTGTCCAAATTTACCTATACCTACTTGGTATATGTTTATACCATATCTATTATCTTGTAAATGTTTTGATAAGTAAGTAAGTAAGTAAGTAAGTAAGTAAGTAAGTAAGTAAGTAAGTAAGTAAGTAAATCCCAAACAAACAAAACAAACAAGCAAACAAACAAACAAGATCTATGCATTGTATATCACCATATGTTCAAACCCAGATAGAACAAAATGTATAACCCCAAAACCTCATAATGACATTCACTTCTAACATTTCAATAAACTATTTTAATTGGATTGCCTTTAATTATAGAAAATAAGGACTGAAGTAAGCTATTCCTGACCATAATTTGCTTTATTAAAATATTTCCTTTCTCATTGCTTGGAAAGTGTGCTGGTGTTTCCTAAATGGGAAAAATCTAGAATTTTCCTTGGCATAATACTTTCCCTTGTGCACCTTTTCTTATAATGCCTTCAGGGTATGTTTGCCTCAGGGTAGGGGAAATGGATTTAAGGAGAGACTCATAATTCACCTGACAGTTAGGGACCACAGTAGGTTTAACAATTTCAGATTCTTACTGATGCATTGAAGTGCCTATGTCCCTCCCTTCTTCCTTCCTTTTCTTTCATGGGCTTTTGGGTGTCCACAAAATCCTAACCCTAACCAGAACTCAAAACACGTAAAACCCCCCCCCCACATTGTATTATTAACAGGCAAGCAAGAGAAGCCTTTGCTTTCAATTGTGCACCACACTCCTTTGCAAGAATTATTTGCAGCTAGATAGTCACATTCCATTATCCAGTCTCTCCACCTGCCTGCCTGATACACAGCATGGAAAATGATAGGGTAGTAATAAATCAGAGGGTTGAGTTATTTTCAGATGGAAAAGTATTCTAAAATAAAGCAATTTTTTTTTTGCTAGACACATAAAGCTTTCTGCTTCTACCAACGTCTGCTTTGTTATGTGTATAGGCTAGCATGTCACTAAATACAAATGTTGTCACTTCTACCTTCTTATTTTAAAATAAGAAAGGAATAGTTATGTCTACATCCTCCTTTTAAAGACTCCACCTCTTTGCCGGCTCAGCAGCAGCTGAGGGCACAACATTACCTATCAGAAGGTTATTTTTCCCTCTTTTAAAAATTTATATCTCTAAGTTATTATTTTTATAAGTAACTCAGGGCAACAAACACACAGTTCTCTTAATTCCTCCTATTTTTCCTTACAACAATGATCCTATGACAGTGATGGTGAACGTTTTTTTCCTCAGGTGCCGAAAAAGTGTGCGTGCACGCTATTGCACATGCACGAGTATCCACACACATAATTCAATGCCTGGGGAGGGCAAAAACAGCTTCCACCGCTCCTCAGAGTCCCTCTGGAGGCTGGAAATGGCCTGTTTCCCAACTTCTGGTGGGCCCAGTAGGCTCGTGTTTTGCCCTCTCCAGATTCCAAAGGCTTCCCTGGAGTCAGAGGAGGGTAAAATTGCCCTCCCCATCCCTCTGGAGGCTTCTGGAAGACAAAAATACCCTCCAAGAGCCTCTGTGTATGCCAAAAATCAGCTGGCGGGCACACACATGCACGATGGAGCTGAGCCAGCAGATATGGCTCCGCGTGCCATCAGTGGCACCCGTGCCATAGATTCGCCATCACTGCCCTATGACATCATTTGGGTTGAGGTGATTTGGTTCAGAGTGACTCACCCAAATGGGAGTTAGCTGACCCATGCACTCCTGACTTCTATTCTCATTTTCCATTAACTAGCTTACAAGGACCATGTCGGATTGGATGTTTGGGAGTTTCACAAAGACATGGATTTCTGCAGGTTGCCTCCTTCTTTCCTTCCTCTTACATGTCTTTTCTGAAGATTAATAAATAAATTAGATAAACCAGCTATGACATGGGGAATATGGTTCAAAATTTCTACAAGAGTAACATATTTTCTTCTTCCTTTTTCTCAATATACCATAATCTTGCTCTTAGGAATGTTGTGGGGTTAAAAGAGAGCACTAAGTGTGTTTCCCATGGAAATTAGATTTAACAGATTAACAGAATTGGAAGGAACTTTGTGGGTCATCAACACACACATACCGCTGTCGCCTAAGGAGGAGACCCTGCACCATTTCTGACAAATGGAAGTCCAATGTCTTCTTGAAAGTCTCAAGTGTTGAAGCTCCCACAACTACCAAAAGGAAGCTGTTCCACTGGTTGATTGTTCTCACTGTCAGAAAGTTCATCCTTATCTGCAGGTTGAATCTCTCCTTGATCAGTTTCCATCCATTATTCCTTGTCTGGCTTTCAGGTGCTTTGGAAAAGAGCTTGGCCCCTTCCTCTCTGTGGCAGCCCCTCAAATATTGGAAGAATGCTATCAGGTCTACCCAGTCCTTTTCTTCAATAGACTAGCCATGCCCAATTCCTGTAACCTTTATTCATATGTTTTAATTTCCAGTCTTCTAAAAATCCTGCTTGCTCTCCTTTGCACTTTTTCTAGAGTCTCAATATCTTTTTAATAGTGGGGTGACCAAGACTGAATGCAGTACTCTAGGTGTGTTCTAACTAAGGCTGGTATTAGTACTTCACCAGGTCTAGATTGTATCTCTCTGTTAATGCAATATAGGATTGCATTTTTTTTGCTGCCACTGCTGACTCATATTTAGCTGGTTGTCCACTAGGACAGGGGTCTCCAACCGCCGGTCCGCGGACCGGGACCGGGCCGTTGGGGGTTTTCAGCCGGTCCGCGGCGCCAGGGCCCCCTCGGCCTTTCCGCGCTGCCCACCGCCCACCCGATTTGCCCCCTCTGCTCCTCTGCCACCTCCTGCCTTTCACCGCAGCTCCTCCCGCACCCGGAACGCACGCCCTGCCCGCCTCACATTTGCCGAGAGGACTTTCGCCCTGGGCTCTCAGCAAGGGGGCTGCATGAGAGGCGGGGCCGGCGGAAGGTGATATTCAATGTCGGGGGCGCACGGGTGGTTTTGCGCGCGCTCCCTATCTCCCTGCTAGCCCACTCGGAATACTGTATTCAAAATAAGAAAAGCCTTCGCCGGCAAAGGCTTTTCTTATTTTGAATACGTATTCCGAGTGGGCTAGCAGGGAGATAGGGAGCGCGCGCAAAACCACCCGTGCGCCCCCGACATTGAATATCACCTTCCGCCGGCCCCGCCTCTCATGCAAACCCCCTTGCTGAGAGCCCGGGGCGAAAGTCCTCTCGGCAAATGTGAGGCGGGCAGGGCGTGCGCGCGTCACCGCTGAGAAGAACGGAGAGAGAACGAGAGTGAGTGAAAGCAACAGACAGCAAGATAGAGAGAAAGTGAGAAAGAGAGAGTGAGAGAAAGGGAGGGAGAGAAAGAGATAGCAAGAGAGAGAGAACAAGAGAGAGAAAGAGCGTGAGAAACAAAACAAGAGAAAAAGAGTGAGAGAGAGAGAAAGCAAAAGAGACAGAAAGAAAACAAGAGAGAGAAAGTGAGAAGAAGAGAGAGAAAGAGGGGGAGAGAGAGACAAAGAGAGAGGGGGGAGAGAGAGAAAGAGAGGGAGAAAGAGGGAAAGGGGGGAGAGATAGCAAGAGAGGGAGAGAGAAAGAGAGAGGGAAAGGGGGAGAGAGGGGGGAGAGAAAGAGGAGATAAAGGAAGAGGAGAGAGAGAAAGGAAGAGAAAGAAAGAAAGAGGGATAGAAAGAGAGAGAGTGAGAGAGATGCTCAGTGAGCCTTTCTTTGAAGTTGCCTTTCTTTCTTTCTTTCTTTCTTTCTCTTTCTTTCTTTCTTGCTCTTTTTCTTTCTCTCTTTTACCTTTCCTTCCTGTATTTCTTTTCTTTCTCCTTCCTACCTTCTTCCCTCCCTCCAGTCCTTCCTCTCTTACTCTCCCCTTTCATAAGTTTCCTTGCTTCCTTCCTCTGTTCCTGTCCCTTCCCTCTTTCCTTCTTCCTTCCTTCCTTCCTTCCTTTCCTCCCTTCCTTTCCTCCCTCCATTTCTTGCTTTCCTTTTCCTTCCTCCCTTCTTTCCTCCCTCATTCCCTTCTTTCACTCCTTCCTCTCTTACTCTCCCCTTTCACACCTTTCTTTGCTTCTTTGCACCCTTCTTCTGTTCCTGTACCTTCCCTCTTTCCTTCCTTCCTTCCCACCCTCCGTCCATTCATTCACCCATTCCTCTCTTGATCGCCCCTTTTACGGCGCCGCTGACAGCTAGCTCCCCCCCCCACCGGGCCATGGAAAACTGGTCTAGCTGAAAGCCGGTCCCTGGTGCAAAAAAGGTTGGGGACCTCTGCACTAGGACTCCAAGATCCCTCTTACAGTCACTGCTATTAAGTCTGGTTTCACCAGTTTCTATGTGTAGTTTTGGGTTTTCTTATCTAAGTGTAGGACTTAACTTTTCTCTATTTTTTTAGATGGGCCCCAGTGTTCAAGTCTGTCAAGATCCATCTGATGTGATCTAAATGGGAAGAAATGAATATTACAGGATGGACAGCATCACACTGCAGTTCCAGTAGACACCATTCATCTTACTTGCTCGTCTAAAAATCAATATAATGTTTAACATTAGGGGTGACAGAGAATGGAAATGTGATTGTAATGAAAGGCATTCTTTATAGAGTAGCATCTTAACCTAGTGCCACAGAGCCTTGGGGTGGATTGAATTGTCTGAGTAAATAGTTTACTATAAATATTTCCATTGCAACAAAATGTATTTGAGTTCCCCGCAGGGTAAGGTTCTTTTTCCTTTGCCTTGTGACCATGTCTTCTACCAGACCCTAGTGTTGCTTAGTGTCTAGCCCAGTGGTTTTTAAGTGTATTGTTCCTTCCATTTGTTTGCCACATATTTCCCCAAGATATGCTTTTATTCCGTGCTGTTTTCAAAAAGCTATTCAAAAATATTGCATGGCCATCTTTTGTTATATACAATGCCAGAAGTGGGGGAAGGAGGGGGAGATTTAAGAGCATGCAACACTGGAGCGGTGAACAATAAGAAATGGAAACACAAAGATTAAGAAGTAGAAGTCTTTAGCTCTTGACATTGGAATAAGTGATCATATACAGTATATTCAGCTATAAAGGAATGTTGCTTTGCCCATGATAATCATGGCGAAGCCTTGATAAATAATTAAAACATAGGTAATTACATGTATGTATCTATTATTATTGAGGCCATGCTAGGTAAAAAGACTATTGAAGCATTTCTGATAATCTCCTGGGGATTTCAAGCCTAGTTTTTTTTCCTAGTGCTACCAAAAATAAAAAGCTCAAACTGCCCATAGCTAAAATGCAGCCAGCAAGCTACAGTTAAGAAAAAAAATATCTGTCTGTCTGACTGTCTGTCTACTTACTTATGAAAGCTTGCACCATAAAAACAGAAGAAAATGCTTGTTATCTCAACAATAGACACAGCTGCCCTGGGTCTCAGGAGAAGGGTGGCATAGAAATTGAATTTAACAACAACAACAACAATAGCCGCCTCGAGTCTACAGAGAGGGGTGGCATACAAATCTAAATAATAATAATAATAATAATAATAATAATAATAATAATAATAATAATAGTCACCCAAAATATTTTCTAGAAAATAGAAATAGCAGCCATATAATAAAGTGGCTATGAGTTTAGGGTTTTTCTTTTAAGTACAAGTTGTTCAATTGAGCAATTCTGTTTTACTCCTCCCACATAAATCCATTCTGAATAAGATTTCCTCAAACAGATTCAGGGCTGCCTTGATACAAAATGGATACCAAGAATTACTGTGCACTTGGTTGGTCTTCCTAGTTCCTGGTGAACGTAGGAGGCCAAGTTGAATGCAAAATTCTCCGATTTCAAAATGAAAGTGGTTAGGCAGAACAATGACTGAAAGGGAAAGAAGAATCCTGTATTTTTTTTTTAAATGAAAGGATCAGGTGTTAAGTGGTGTTGGGCAAACTGAACTTTGCAAAGTTTGGCATGCTGAACCTGAACCCAAACTTTTTAAAAAGTTCGGGTAAAGTTCAGGTTCGGCGTTCGGCCAAACACTGCGAAACGCCGCCGCCCGGGAAGAGAGTGGGGAATCCCATCATGGGATTTCCCACCTCCTTTTGCTTTGGTGCTGCAAGCAAAAGGAGGTGGGAAATCCCATGAGGGGATTCCAGGGGTGGGCTTTGATGTCACGGAGACTACTTCCTGGCCGGCTGAAAGCATGAACTTCATCCAAATGTTAACCACATTTTTAGATAGATAGATTTAGATAGGTTTTTTTTAAATTGTCCAAGTGTGATTGGAGACACAAGGAATTTGTCTTGGTGCATATGCTGTCAGCGTACATAAAATAAAATATACATTTGTCAAGAATCATGTGGTACAACACTTAATGATTATCCTTAAGCTATTCCAGTGCTCTGCTTATGGTGACTCAACTGTAAGTCAATTTAAGAAAATCCAGTCTAGATTGAGAAACTTTATGATAGCTTGCAAAGTCTGGAATCCAAGTTATTATATCCTCCCAAAAAACAATTATTACTATGCTCTCTTAGAATTCTCTCCCAAGGAAACAGTTATCAAATATTTTCTATCCCTTGCTCCACTCTTACTGGGCATAAATAGGTTTGTCTCATCATCATCAATATCATTTAGCCATTGTCTATCCAATGCAGGATGAAGGCCTCTTCTCCATGTTTCCAATCTGAACTTTCCTTTGCCAATTGGGCCCCAATACTTGCTGATTACATAGGTTTGTGTGTTTATATAGAAAGTTAAATTTAATTTACATACACAAAGTTAAAATATCAAAATGAACATAGCATGCAGCAGGGATGGATTCTAACTTACTTCACTCCCAATTCGCTTAAAACATTCTTTTCAATGTTTTTATATTGTTAGCCACCCAGAGTTGTTGGATGCAAGATGGTTGGCAAATAAATGTTATAAATAAATAAATAACTGAAAAATAACTGGAATATTGATCATCGTATTCTATCATATCTGTTTAGTGAGCCTGCTGTTGACTATCTGCAAACCTTTAGAACTAAAAATAGAAACAATTGTTTCCATTACTTTAACCTGACCCTTTGAGCTGCATTTTGAAAGATTTATGCAAGATCTTTAGTTATAGCCATTACTAAACTGGCTCTTTAGTTATAGCCATTACTAAGCTGGCTCTCCCATTAAATAGTTTGCTGATCAACCTACTTCAGACATTTTCAAGAAAAGTTAGGGTCATTTGTTAAAGTTTAGCTGAGCAAGGTTCTTGTGATGAGTTCATTCCTCCTATTTATTTATTTTTTCCTGAGGCCCATTCAGCTATAAAACAACAAGGACAGAAGCTCTGATTGATTGTTGTGGTTCCCCAAGTGTTTTGTTCTAGTCTCAACAGCCTTTGAAAAATGTTATAGCATATGTAGAAATGTGTCTAGTTTTATTGCATTGAAGAATTATATTCATGTTTTCTATAGAAGGCCATTTTTTTCCAAAGCAGAGTCCAGAGATTTGTATGTATTTGTTACACATCTTGCTGCAAGACAAGATTGGATGAAGAAGGAGAGCAAACCCATATTTCAAAAAACATCTGGGGTTATGAGTTTGCATCTAGCAGCATGCAACTGAACTACACTGGGGAGAATATGCTGAAGAATTCAGCTGCTCTTATGCTCACAGCTAATATAAATAGCTAACACTTTGAGGTTTTTCTTTTCTTCATTGCTCAAAAGATATAACATAAATATAATTTCCGTGGCAGCTAAAAGGAATGTTAAGTTGCATGATAATGGAGTCTAAAGGGGGAATTGTAATGGCATCATGTAAATCTGTACTTCTAATGGAATGGTTATGGGTGGTGTTTCAAAAAGAGAGAGATCATAGAATTGGGCAGAGTTCAGAATGGGACAATAACAATGATAAAAGTAATAGAATAGGCCCGACATGAGAGGGAAAACCCCTGAAAAGGTAGGGCTATCTTTTTCAAAGAGTAGTGATAAGAATAATAATAATAAAAATACAATGGTGAATGATAAAGAAGACCAAATGAAGGAGCACTGTTCATCTTCTGCCATGTAGAAGAAAAAGTCAAGAAAACCCAAAGGAGCAAAGGTCAAACTAGACACAATACTGACTTCTCTTGTGTAAACATTGAATTATTCCAGTGTCATAGCAAGAAAAGGTTTTGTTCAAACCTGTCTCACATTTAGCACTTATCTGCCTGGAATCCAAATTCCCAGCCATATTACATCCACCAAAGCATCATTTTCATAGCAGTGCTCAGCTAAGGAGCAACTCTTCCAGTTCCTAAGAGGTCAGTAAGGGGCATGCATAAGTGCACCAGTGTGCCTTTCATCCCCTGTCCTAATGTTTCTCTATTACTAGTATCATATATATATAAACATTGTTATATCTTTGTATGCTACCAATTCATACTTGACAAAAATAAATAAACTTTGGAGATCCAAGGGATTGTTAGAGGTAGTATTCTGTGTTCCCTATGTAACTCTGAGTTGTTAAATTGCAAACTATATGCATTCTGTCCAATGCTCTTCCATTTTTAAACATAGAACGCTTCCATTGCTATGTGTGATTTGGCTCCCTAATGGGTAATGGTCACTACTAAAATTCTATAATTCCCCATCATCACTTCCTGCTTAACAGTAAAAATCAAATTCCTACATTTCTTGATTTGTTGAATTAAACATATTGTAGGTCTTCCCAGAAATCCCAGGGCTTTGTCATGAGGAAGTTGGATATTATCAGTAGTTACTAGTCAAAAGGGCTACATGACTTCCTAGAATAAGAGCTATTGGGATGCTAGTACTATCACTAGGGCTAACATTTATTTATATTTCTGTGCATGCGTCTTCTGATTAGACTGTCTGCCGAATAAAAAGCAGAAACATTTTTAATTTTAGAATAATCTGAAAACTTGCTGAAGAGAATATTTAGGTCATCATTACAGCAATTACAATACTATGTAGGTAGAAGGGATGAGAATACCACTTTCCAAAAGCAGTCACTGATATTACTCAAATAGTTACTGTGTGGAATGGAAATTGCACATCTCCCAGTAGAAAAGCTGCCTCAACCTCACTACTATCTGATTGGCAAATGTAAACAGAGAGATCTGGGACTGGGAGTGCTCAACAAATATGGAGCTCCTGGTGATCATAAGCAACCAGAAGCAAACATGACAGGAATTCTAGGAAAGCTTTTGAGGAAGATTATCCTGCCAGAAAATTGCTAGCCTAGTAAACTGCTCCTGGGGTATGGAGAGGGCATCTTTACAATGGTTTCAGGAGCAGTAAAACAAGCTGAGAGAGGTAATTTTGTTGGGCTTATGCCGACTGTCCGGGAATGAAGGGAGGGATGAACTATTCAGCTGCAAAAGAGTATGAAATATTCATTTCCTTTAATCATTTGGGAGATAAAGTGACAAACCAAATTGAATAAGGGTGCACAATGTTTCTCTTTTCAGCAGGAAAAGATAATATCAGAGTTCTGTGTGGTTGGGTGATTTTCTGTTACTCAGAATAAGACCACCAGGACCTTGGGATCTGCCTAAATTCATCTGAAGGGGAAAGCCTTTTTGGTTTTTCTTATGACAGACTTGAGGTTATAATGCCTCTAAGCATAGTGTGTAAGAGGAGGCTGCCCTAACAGTTGTGTGTGTGTGTAACATATTTTTATTTTTTGATAATGAAAAGGAAGGGAGACTACTATAGATCTATTCTGGGCTTAAGCCCTGAGTTTTCAGAGAGCGGCAGCATACAATTCTAATAAATTAATAAATTATTATTATTATTTGCTCTTATCAGGTAGCCCTCATGTGTGTGTGTGTGTGTGTGTAGCAGATGGATTACTAGAAGGGGTGTCAGGATTAGTACATGAGATAATATTCCAGTTACAGTGGACTAGAATGTAATTAGTGTAAATTAAAAGGAATGGTGAGTCATGGTGGATCAGCAGAATATACTATGACCTGATTGGTTAAGAACTGTATATATGTAATGCACCTTTGCATAGATGTGGTTAGTCTGTAGTTGGTCTATGATTGTGATTAGTGGTGGTGTGTCGTCTAGTAAGATAGTGTTGGTGTTATGTAAATAGAATATAGAAAGTATAGTTTTGCTACAAAGAAGAAGTAAACATCTTTTCAAGAATTCCTGCTATATTGTCTTCATTCTGAAATGACTCCAGTTCCTGATATCGTATCTGATTCTGGGTGGGCAGCTTCTGAATACAACTCTGACAAGCCGCTGATCCAGAGGCACCGCCCAGTGACAGTGATGAGTCCAGTCCAGGAGATCCCAACATTTTGTCCAAGCCATTCCAGGAGTTTCCAGAGAGGGAGCCAGAGAGAGAAAACACATCCTCTCTAGCTCCAGCCAACACCCCGACTGAATTGTGCAAATCAACTACAGCTGTAAGATGCCCTATGTATCTCAGCGATTATGTATGCAAAACTCTGTACTGAACTAAGGGGGGTGAGATGTTATGTCCTGAACAAGTTGGGAAGTTTTCACTCCAGTCTGACAGGGAAGTAAAGGAGGAATATTCTGATTGGTTCCCTGCTGGATTGGCTCCCCATATAAACCCTCTGCTTTTTGTATACTGCTGCTGGAAGTTACTCCCTGTAATCTAATAAAGATCTGAAGTGACTCCAACAGTCTCCAGTCTCTTCAGCATCGGAACTCAACACTAATATTGTGGAGAAGGAGTATAGTAGCTAACTATGGGATGCATCAATAGCAAATCTAGGTGACAAACTGGCCAGTTAATTCCTATTGAAACCAATGGATCAACATTCAGTTCATTTGGGGGAAAAAGCAGGAAAACACTAGGAAGAAAAAAGATTGATGTGCATGAGTTCATTTCTGATTTTCTCAGAATCTGTATCAGCTCTATAATAAGGTGCGCAAAGTATGGTAGGAAGAAAGGGTTCTTCTATATTAGTAATTCTCAGCCTCAAAAACTTTAAAATGGGCCAACTTCCAGAATTTACCTACCAGCATGAGGAGCTAGGACAGTGATGGTGAATCTATGGCAGAGGTGCCACAGGAGGCATGTGGAGCCATATCTGCTGGCACATAAACTGTTGTCGTAGCTCAGATCCAACATGCATGTGTGTGTCAGCTAGCTGATTTTTTGGTTCACACAGAGGCTCTGGGAGGGTGTTTTTGGCTTCCAGAGAGGCTCTGGGGTATAGGGGAGGGCGTTCTTACCCTCCCCTGGCTCCAGGAAAGCTTTTGGAACCTTGGGAGGGCAAAACACAAGCCTACTGGGCCCACCAAAAGCTGGGTAACAGGCCTCCAGAGGGCCTCCAGGGAGCAGAGAAGCTGTTTTTGCCCTCTCCGCGCATTGAATTACGGGTATGGGCACTCATGCATGCACGATAGCACACGTCCACACCCTTTCGGCACCCAAGGAAAAAAGGTTCACCATCACTGAGCTAGGAGTTGAAGTTTACCCATCTTAAAGTTGCAGAGGTTGGGAAACACAGTTCTAGATTATACTTCTGGTTCTAACAGGGATTGTGTTTTAAAGAGATCTGATTATCTTCTTCAATGGTTTCAGTTTTTAGTTGGTAGGTTTCGATTATCTTATTTACCTATTTTCTGAATTTGAATATTACATTGAACCAGAGCCAAAAAGAGAGAGAGGGGGCAGATAAATCTGCTCAACGTGGCACGCTGCTGTTATACTACTTTCTTTACTCTATATTCCTGCATAGTAGCATGGGTACCTTCTCCTAATGGATGTTTATACAGATGGCTTTCATCTAGGTGAACCTACTGTATTATATGATGGTAATTATGTGCAGTGCTAATTGTCTGGAACTATCTTCTAATTTTGAACACAGATCCAGTTCATCTGAATTACTGTGCCTTTTTTTTCAATGCACATTATCTCTTCTAGGTCAGAGATCTTCAAACTTGGCAACTTTAAGTCTTGTGGACTTCAACTCCTAGAATTCTCCAGCCAGAAAGTTGAAGTCTACAGGTCTTAAAGTTGCCAAGTTTGGAGCCACCTGGTCTAGGTAGACAAATTTCAGATCTCTTTTTCTAGGCATCTGGGATCTGATCAGTAATGGGCAGCCAAAAATTTTACTGCCACACTATGGGTGTGGCTTATTTTGTGGGTGTGGCTTGATGGTCATGTGACTGGGTAGGAGTGGATTGCTGGCCATGTGACCAGCTGGGAGTGGCTTGAACGATCATCATCGTTCAAGTGAACTGTTATTGCTGCACAATGCCTTTTCATCTCAGCTGAGGGCAGAGTGAGGGCTTCATGAGGGGAAAAAGACTACAGTCCAGACTGCTTTGGTGTGGTGCAGCTCTCCTGGCTTTGGGAAGTGGCCGCATGAGGCTGGAGAGGAGCCGGGCAGGAGAGAGGGAAGCTCGTCTGAGGCCAGGAAGGAGGAAAGAGGAAAAAAGCGAGTAGTGCACAGCAGCAGCAGCAGGGGAAAAAAGGTGAGCCGAGCTGAGACCAGTAATCCAGGTTGGTCAGGTGGAGCTGTGCATGCAGTTTCATTTCTGCCGGTGGGACTGTGTTCCATCCCATCCTACCTGCTGCCCACCCCTGGATACGATCTTGGAAATAGCATCTTTTTGGCTGCAATAATGTATAAAATTTATAATGTATAAAGTTATCACTTATTTTGATGAGAATATAGTTCAATGCTAAGCCAATATGTTCTGGTAAGGTTATGTTATAGAATAGAGTCTTAGTTGGAGTTCGAAAGAAGCCACTATAATGGAATACAGTAGTTAATTCATTGGACTAGGATAAGAGAGGTACATATTAGTCCTCAGCCAAGGAAATTAACTGACTGATTTTGTGCCAGTTATATCTCATCCCTAATTCATCTCATTGTTGAAGAAAATATTGTAAAGAAAAATATATATGCTATATATGCTGCTTTAAATTCCTAGAGTTAGACAGGATACGAATCTGATTATTACAGTTTAAGAATAGATTAGCATTGAGATTTACTTTCTGAATTCAGAATGATGAATCTTGGACACTAATAATGTGTTTTAGGTAATCCCCAGGTTATGAGAGTTCTCTTAGCGAATGTTCAAAGTTATATGATCAGTGTCCCCTAGCATTTGTGAACAAGGCCTGAAACTACAAATCTTGCAGCACCAGGGCAGTTTTTCACCCTTACAAACAACCACAGAGGCTCTACAACATTTGACCTGTATGTTGCCAGCTGAAATGGAGCTTCTGAGGGGCAGATAGCTCCATTTCAGCCTGCAGCAGGCTGGGGGAAGCCCATGGAGGGATGAATGGATCCTTGGAGGACCAGATATGGCCCTGGAGGTAGCATTTAAGCCTGAAATGGGCCAGGGAGGCCTGCAGAGGCCCAAATAGAACTGCCGAAGGATGCATGAGGCTGGAGAGGAAACTGCTTGCTAGATCTTCAGGTAAGTGACCTGGTGTGGCAGGTTGGGGGAGGAAGCAATTTGGGGAGCATGATGTGTATTAGTGGATCATGAAGTCCTTAGGTGGTCTTAAGCAGATGGCCTGTTCCACCAGTAGGCCTTCTCATGGGCTTCCCCACCAAGAAAAACCGCATGTGCAATTAATGAGCCTTGCATTCGATTTGCAAATGTGTGGGTGAAGGGAGGGAAGGATCTTATTCAAGGTACTCCCATGAAAACTCAGGTTACAAATGGAATGGGCAGGTTCTATTAAATTTGTAACTGTAGGACTACCTGTTCTTCATATATTCTTTTCTTTAAGATACAATCTTCCTCTATCCCCAAGTCCAGTACTTCTCATATATCTGTGCTGCCCATTTGCCCCATCCTTTGATATCACTGTCACCTTTAGGAAAATGGAATTTCTCAATGATTCCTCCAGCAATGTGTAGCTTTCACATACTCCTCCTTTCACATTTCCTCAATGAGTGAAGAATGAAGGTGAAAGTTCACCTCCTTACATTGCTGGAGAACCAATGGCAGCCAAACAATTTGGAGAATGAGAAGAGTAAAATAAAGGGAGATGCTCTAAAAAGAAGTCCATCTTAGTTTTACATGAGCTAGGAGAGTTGATAGTTGAGTTAGTCTACTGGGCAATTCATCTGCCACTATATTACACTGAGACTGGGTTTAATCACACTTGGTTATATGCATAGCTCTGATTAAGCCATAAATAAGGGTTTGCAGACTAGAAGTCTGGATTCAGTACACATTAAGCCAAAACCAAATAAAACAGGTGATGGCTTGCTCTAGTGACTGGTTCTTCAAGGCAATAGCTTTCAGCATTCTTAATCACTAGGCATACTGTATTAGAGCCACTGAACCATGTATGCACCAACAATATAACTGCAGGATTATTTGTTGCCTAATCCTGATACTGTGCAACCCGTGAACTCTGTCATGGGATTTCAGTACAAAATAGATATAAAAATGTACAACGGATTATGATAATAACAAGAGAAGTACAACTTGGATAAAAAGTCAATCAAAGTGCTTCCCACAGACTTCAGAAAAGTTGTGTTCTTGAAAGGGCATCCCTTCATGTGGATCACCTTATCTCCGTTTTAGCATTCCCAGAGTGCCTGAACAGCTGGGAATCTGCATCTAATTAAACCAGTGATCAAGCAGGTCATATAATATTTCACAAACTCCAGCAAGAGCTCTTTACACATTAATAGCTTAGGCTTCCTGGGTGCATTCAAAGTCAAAGAAAAGAATATTAATTCAATGTGTTGAATTACACATGCAGCGGTAATCAGGAATGTATAAATCCCCAGAGGCCAATGGCTGCAATTCATTACTTAAGTGAGAAGGACAATGTAATCTAAGGGATGTAGAACCAAACTGTACCTGCAAATTTCCTTTTGTTACAATGAAATAAGCTTCTCTGAAAACCCCCCCCAGCAAGGGCTAATTTGAAACAATGCTAATTTGAATAGTGGCTTGAGCATAACTGTAGAGCACTTCTCCCATCTAATCTACACTTCTTGGCTCTATTTTGGACCGGGAGTCACTGCTCACTGTCATTCATGCCCTAATCACCTCGAGGCTTGACTACTGTAATGCTCTCTACATGGGGCTACCTTTGAAAAGTGTTCAGAAACTTCAGATCGTGCAGAATGCAGCTGCGAGAGCAATCATGGGCTTTCCCAAATATGCCCATGTTACACCAACACTCAGCAGTCTGCATTGGTTGCCGATCAGTTTCCGGTCACAATTCAAAATGTTGGTTATGACCTATAAAGCCCTTCATGGCACTGGACCAGATTATCTCAGGGACCGCCTTCTGCTGCACGAATCCCAGCGACCAGTTAGGTCCCACAGAGTGGGTCTTCTCCGGGTCCCGTAGCTAAACAATGCTGCTTGGTGGGACCCAGGGGAAGAGCCTTCTCTGTGGCGGCCCCGGCCCTCTGGAACCAACTCCCCCTAGAGATTAGAATTGCCCCCACTCTCCTTGCCTTTTTTAAGCTACTTAAAACCCACCTCTGCCGCCAGGCATGGGGGAATTGAGATCCTCTTTCCCCTAGGCCTTTACAATTTTATGCACGATATGTCTGTATGTATGTTTGGTTTTTATATTAATGGGTTTTTAATTGTTTTTATTATTGGATTATTATTGTACGCTGTCTTGTTATTGCTGTTAGCTGCCTGAGTCTCCGGAGAGGGGAAGTATACAAATCCAATAAATAAATAAATAAATAAAATAAATAAATAAATAAATAAATAAATAAATAAATAAATAAATAAATAAATAAATAAATAAATAAATAAATAAATAAATAAATAAATAAACTTTCCCAAAATGTACAAATAAGCAGCAGCCACAGAAAGTTTGTTAGTTGAAATGCCCAAGAGATAGAGCACCGAACCTTTCGCCTCATGCTATTTTTACAACAAAAATTGTACCACTCAATTCTCCCATCATGGCAACATACAAAGTGGCTCTTGCACATGACAAACTGTGACTCTGGGTTAATTTTTACTTGGTTCGAGAGAGAAAGGGCTGGTTAAATATTGGGTTGCTCCCATTAAACTGCCAGCTTCTATGTGAAGCTTAAAATGGTACTTTACACAAGATTAGATCTTTGGTTCAGGTAGTTCACAAGTGTTAACTCTGACCAGCAGGGTTTCAGGCAGGGATCTTTTCCTCTCCACTTGGAGCTGTTTCACCCTGTACTCTACTGGGAATCCACATCAGCCAAGAACAGTTGTTGACAAAAATTCCAGATGATTTTCTCCTTCAGAGGAGAGAGAGGCACTACCTATCTTTGACTTGCAGCACTGCTTTATACTGGATCCAATAACAACACCGTAAGAAGTGTGTGCAAGTATGTTTAAAGCCTGCATCTATGCCTGATGATTACAAAATTATTTCCCTATGCAAAGAATGTACAAAGGCTACAGGGAGATTAGCTAAGAAATGCATGAGAATAAAACGGAGTATTTAATAACTGGTTCAACATTCAGCAGAGAAAAAAGACAAGGATGCACAATGTTTTTATGCATTTATCCAGATGCATTTGAAATGCTCCTGGTGTTGATTGATACAGATGTAAATGAAAAGATGCAGATGCAAATGGTGCCTTATTGTTGGCTGAGGATCCAAATGTTAGATATTTTCAGGCAACAAGATACAAGGATTTGCATATTAATACAGCAAAGACAAAGGAAATTGCATTGACAAGAAAATGAAGTAAACAACTGCAATGTGTAAATGGTTATTGATTGTGTATTTCTTAGCATTCTTTCTTAGCATTAGTATTTGTTAAGTTGTCCTACTTAGTTGCCTATTTTGCACAGTGCTCACCAAGTTCATGCAGTAAATTAATCAATGCATGATACAATGAAGGGTTTTCACTGATTTGATTTTAATTGCAAGTTACACATCAGTGGTGAAAAACTAGAGCAATGAAAGGAGCTTGAATGAATGTGGATTGAATACACAGAGCAAACAAAAGGAAATAGAAGCCAGTAGGAAACTAGTACTTTCGTGTACTGTTAAAAAGAAAACAAATAAAGATAAAATTGCAAAACAAAATGAAAGAAGAGTAAAAGGGTGACAAGAAAGGAAAGATTAAGCAAGCTGTGGTTGAATTGAGTTGCTATGGTATGATGAGAAAGCGAGCAAGAAAGAGAGAGATGGGTTATGTATGCAGCATTATAAAAATCTGGTGGAAGCAAAAATATATAATGAAGGAAAGTTTTATTGAATAATGTTGATTAAAATTAGATTCAACTATATTTTACCTTTTCTTATATAAACCCCTTGACTTTCTTTAGCTTACTATTCCTGCTGTTTATCCAGAAAAGGAGTATGATGTGCATCTATATGTTCAGCTGTTTGTATCAATGAGTCCATACATGTGCTATACATACAATCAAGATTTAGTTCAGAAGACCGCCATGGATGCAACCATTTTCTCCTCCAGAGAGAATAAACCCACCCTAGGTTTCATTTCACAGGTGGGTAGGAGACTTGTCAACCAATCACAATGTTCAGTTTTTCATGGCCATTTTAGAAATGAGATTAATGATTTAATTTGCAATAAATGCCTTGGCTACAAGAAAGTTATTTTGCTCCACTAATTGTGTCACATGTGTGCGTCAAAGTACCAACTGTGCGAAACTGATTTACCCTGCAGTGTGCAAGATGGCTGGCTCCTATGGCTTCATTAATGTCATTGTTTCAATTTCTTCTCTGCAGCTACTTATTTTCATCTATGTGCAAACGCTGCAGCATAAAAAGCTTCTTTGGCTAAAATTATCATGTTAATCTCCATTAGAAGAAAGGGGAAGATAGTCTTCTTAATATGAGCTTTCTAACCAATTTCTTGGTTGGAATGATTTACTTTAAAAATGCACGCCATTATAATGGCTATTAAGGCAAATAATTAGTTTTTAATTGTGAATGAAAAGATGAATTGCTGCCAAAGCTTTCATTTGTTTAAACCTGCTCTTTCATTTCACAGCAATGGCTTTCAAACACCCCTGTGTGCACACAAACAATGTTTTACATTTATTGAGTGTTTATGTCACGTTGGTTAATAAATGGACTTTAGGGTTTTAATAAATAAATAAATGCACCCTCTCTAAATACATAGTAATTTCTAGCTTAGCAACTTTTAACAGCTGGTATAAACCTAATGAAAATAATTTGACTCGGGCCAAAGCAAGTAGGAATTAGAATTTGGGTAATTAAATGATGTATTCCTAAGGCAGACTTCTGTTTCCTAACTAGAACCTACTCTGTACCACATATACAGGTAGTCTTAAACTTACAACTGTTTAACAATGATTCATAGTTGTGAAAAAGTGACTACCCATTCTGAAAATAATAATAATAATAATAATAATAATAATAATAATAATAATAATAATTATTATTATTATTATTATTATTATTAATTAGATTTGTATGCCACCCCTCTCCGAAGACTTGGGGCGGCTCACAACAGTAATAAAAACAATATAGTAGTGGAACAAATCTAATATTAAAAAACATATAAAACCCTATCATTATTTTTTTTAAAATCCAAACAAACAGCACATTCATACCAAACATAAAACAAAGTATAAAAACCCCTGGGATAAAGGTGTCTCAACTCCCCCATGCTTCGCTGTATAAGTGAGTCTTGAGTAGTTTACGAAAGACAGGGAGGGTGGGGGCAGTTCTAATCTCCAGGGGGAGTTGGTTCCAGAGGGCCGGGGCCGCCACAGAGAAGGCTCTTCTCCTGGGGCCCACCAAACGACATTGTTTAGTCGATGGGACCCAGAGAAGGCCAACTCTGTGGGACCTTATCGGTTGCTGGGATTCATGCGGTAGCCCTGCAACCACATGACTACAATTTGAATGCTTGGCAAGGGACTTATATTTACATTTATATCATATCCGTTACCTGACTCTGTAGTTTCTTCCCAAACTCCCAAATCTTTAACCTTAGACTATCTACTATTGACCTCACCCCATTTCGAAGACATCTGTAAAGAGTATGCAAAAGCGCACCAATGGGCCTACAGTCCCTGTCCTAATGTCCTCTTTTATTCATATCAATTTCATGTATTAATAGCCATGTTTATACCTATATCTGCACCCTAATACATGCTTAACAAAGTAGATAAATAAAATATTTATGACAGATGCTACATCCCAGGGTCATGTGAGCTTCCCAGCTGTTTTCTGACAAGCAAAGTCTATTAGGAAGAAAGATTCATCTAACAACATGTGATTCATTTAACAACTCTGTTAGTAGGGTAATTTGCTTAACGACAAGGGTAAAATAAAGTTTGGTGTGATGACTCATTTAACCACTATACCTCTCAGAGGCTGAAATCCTGGCCCCAATTGTGGTCATAAATTGAGAAGTATCTTATGCTGCATGTTGAATATATAGCTTTTCATCAAACAATAATTTTCGCCTTCTGTTGTTTCAGAGGCTGTTAAACTTCCCAATGCTTGGCAAAGAAGTCATTGGAACACATTAGTATCCCTATGTACGAAAGAAAATCATTAGATTGAGTGTTTGAACGTTTTATTATTTATAGAACTATTTGTTTCCTGCCTATTCAATCTATTTTAAGTGGCTTATCATTATAATCAATTAATAACTAAAATCAACATAAAAATCATAATCACAATTCTGACAGCTAATCAAAATCCTCCAAACTGCTGTTTATCTGAAGTTTACAATTTTTTTTATTGCTCTCCTAAATATTCTGGAAGGGGGCATCTGATCTTGGAGGGACAAGCTATTCCAAATGAGAAGGGCACCTTCAGGTACTTGCCATTTAATTTTCCAGAGGAGACGGAGAGCAATCCCTTTCAGTGCACAGAAATTGGGTGGGCAAGTTTTATCTGGGGTAGCTGACCTTAAAGAGTGAGTGCCCAAGCCACAATGACCTTTATAGATAATATGCCAACTGAATGCAGTTACCACAGTACAGTTGTCATTGTACTAAGCTAGCTTCTGCTGGTCAGTAGATGTTCCGACTGTGACGCCTTTGAGGGCAGCTTTAAATAGAACAAATTGCAGTACCACGATTGGAGGCTTATAAGAGCATGGGGATCTATAGTTAGTGTCTTTGGTCTAAGATGGTTGTAATTGGTGGGGCTGCCTGTAGTGAAAACTGCGAGTCCAGAGAACTTCTGAATTACACAGAGCTTCTCCTATCATCTCATTAAATGTTGCCCATCTGGCATCCAACCTCAATCATATGTGAGTGATTTAGACTATAAAATACCTAGTGAAAAGGTCACAGCAGACTGCTGGCAGAGCTTCTGAACATCACTCCCAGGCAAAAGGGAGTAATAACTTTAAATAAGGCAAGCAGACAGCGTTCTGCAGACACAATAAATACAGAGAAGTAACTCATGCATTCCCACACTTACCACTTGCCACCATAGAGGAGGAGGAGGAGGACTAGATGACCTACATGTTCCCTTCAAACTCAGTTAATCTGTCTGTTGACAAGGAGGAAGAGGAGGAGGAGACCCCTCCAATTAGTCCCCGGGACTAATTCCCCATATAAGTCCCTCTCCATCCCCATTCTCTAGATATCACATTTATTGTTTGACAAATAAATACAGTGGTACCTCGGTTCTCGACCACAATTCATTTCAGAAGTGTGGCCGAGAACCGATTTGGTCGAGTACCGAATTAATTTATCCCATAGGAAATAATGGAAATAGATTTAATTGGTTCCCAGCCCCCGTTGACTCGCTGGGAACCAATTAAATCTATTTTCTTTATTTCCTATGGGATAAAAAAATCTGAGGAGCACTATAAGCGCTCCAAGCTGCAGGAAGGGTGGGGACGGCTACAATTCCGGCAGCTTCGGGGGCTCCTTTCCTCAGTGCTTCGTCTTGTTACAGTTCCTGTAGGCAGCTGCACTAACTTTCTCCTTCTCGATGGCAGCAATGGCGGCAGCTTCCCTTTGAGGAGCAACAGTGCCGGGAACGTCACTTAATGAAGGGAAGATGCTGGAGCGGCGGCAACTGCTGAGATGGCTCTGGCAGCTTCCCTTCATCACATGACGTTCCCACCACTGTTGCTCCTCGAAGGGAAGCTGCCGCCATTGCTGCCGCCAGGAAGAAGAAAGTTAGTGCAGCTGCCTACAGGTACTGTAACAAGACGAAGCACTGAGGAAAAGAGCCCCCCGAAGCTGCCGGGATTGCAGCCGCCCCCGGCGGTAACATTTCGGCTAATGAACAAAATTTTCTGTGGCTGTTCGGTATCCGAATTTTTGTTTGGATACTGAAAGAAATTTTTGCTGAAAATTTTGTTCGGTATCCGAAATGTACGACAACCAAAGCATTCAAGAACCGAGGTACCACTGTAAAATAAAATAAATAAAATATCCAGTTGAGAAAATAACCCTTTTCATTTTCATTCTAGCTTCTCAAACACACACTCTCTCTCACACACACACAAACAAACACACACTCCAATCATCCCAGAGACATGGAGTCTGTTTGAGTCTATTTAGGGAATATCCTCTGCAGGGTCCAGAAAGAGAGGAAGAGAAAGCAGATTGCCTAACACCTTTTTGGCCTTTCACAAGATCTTAAAGACATGGTTCCCTGGCTTGGGGATCCAGATGTGTGGGAATGGCCATTCAGTAGTGATGTTGATTTAGATTGAAAGAATAAGGTATGATTTTATTATTTCACTTTATGTCGCTACCAATCTCATATTCATGACTTTTGGCTTTTAACAACAACATAATTATAAAAACAGCACACATATAATAAGTAGACAGGTAAAATATGGTAATGAAAACAGAACAGATTATAAAAACAACACACATATAATAAGTAGACAGGTAAAATATGGTAAAGAAAACAGAACAGATTGAGTAAATACATCTGTTCTGTTTTCTTTACCATATTTTACTTGTCTACTTATTATATGAGCATTGTTTTTATAATTATGTTGTTATTAAAATTCAGAAGTCATGAATATGAGATTGGTAGCCATATAAAGTGAAATAATGAAATCATACCTTATTCTTTCAATCTGAAATAGAGAGCCTGTTATATCCAGTGACAACAGTGAAGTGGATAAGGGGATGACAGGGAGGGTATTAAGAGCAACTGTTCCCAGTCTTCCCTTGTGCAGTGACATGATAGGATATCAGATATGATTTCTTTAAGATTAGGTCTTGTACAGTAGTGGCTTCTAAATCCCATTGCTACCGGTTTGTGAGTGTGTGCACTGCTTCTGTGCATGTGCAAAAGCATCCAGGGTAGATTATTTATTATTTATTAGAGGCGACTCAGGGAGGCTGGGCAAAGCCTCCCACCACCGCCACTACCAGTTTGCAGAACTGGGCCAAACCATGAGCAAACCACCACTGGTCATGTACCTGTTAAGTAGAAGTTAAAACTGTCAAATTAAGTTGCCATTTAGTATTTTTCTTCAGTTATTAAGAAGATAATTGTGTCAAAGGTCCAGATAATATCTGAACTAAATCAAAAATGAAGTATTTCTAATATATTTAGAAAAATCTAGAAAAAAAGACATCAAAAATTGAACGCATTCATGGCACACAGTGGATAAAATCATTCACATTGAAAGGCCATCAAAACCAGATGGGAAAGATAGGAGCTGGACACACAAGGGGTGAGGGGGTGGGATTAAGTTTTATGTAATCAACACCCTCCACTATGAAGCTCCCCCATTGGCTCCCCATGCCATCTGGGACTTGGGATTCTTTCAACATGATAGGAAATTGGGAGTCAATCTCACCTCAGGAGGCAGGAGCCATATTGCTGAAGAGACGGAGTAACGACTCGGACACCAGAGCTGGATTTAAACTTGGGTCATTTTTATTATAATAAATTTGCATAATTTATTAATTAAATTAGCATAAATTAGCATAATTTGCATAATCAACATACTTAACTATGACCCGGAACCAAATGGACCTGCAGGGTCAAACAAACACTTCCGGGGCGGAAATGACGTAAAAGGTCAACATTCCTGGGCAACTATGGGCGTAATCGATGCTGGTCCAGGTGAGGGACCTCTCCCTCACCTGAGACCCTGCCATACACTCGCATGAGGGGGGTCCCGCCGGCTCACCCCTACCCTGGGACTTCAATAGCGGGACCCAAAGACAGGTTCCCCCCAAGTGCGCAGGTAGCACCCACCATGGTCTTGGAGAGAACCTGTCAATCATCCCCAAAGATGCCCAAGGGAGAACGCGCAGTTGCTGAAACCACCCAGATTTCCGCCCCTAACCTGCCTACCCAATGACCAGAGGTAAGCCAATTAACCTAATTAAATGCCTACACCCCCTAACCGCCCATCCATCTCCCCAGTGTGGAATGGGCGAAAAAACAGCCTGGCCTAATGGGCGAGGCTGCAAAAAATTCCCATTCGGCCCCCGCAGGCGACCCCGAAGCACACTGCAAAATAGGGAAGGGCGGGTGGGTGTCTGCTCAGGCACCAGGTCCGGGCGAAAAGGCTCTCTTCCCGGCCTGCTGTCCCTTAAATAGGGCCAGCAGGCCCCGCCCGGACCCGACGTCATGCCCAGCCACGTGGGCAGGGCATTCTCGGCCGAAATCTCGCCTCGCGAGATTTCGGCCGAAACCAAGATGGCGGCCGCCATCGGGAGGGCCCGAGTCTGCCGGCCCTCCAGCAAAAGCGCCGGGAAGCCGGTGAGTCGGCCGGCGATATTGCTGAAGAGACGGAGTAACGACTCGGACACCAGAGCTGGATTTAAACTTGGGTCATTTTTATTATAATAAATTTGCATAATTTATTAATTAAATTAGCATAAATTAGCATAATTTGCATAATCAACATACTTAACTATGACCCGGAACCAAATGGACCTGCAGGGTCAAACAAACACTTCCGGGGCGGAAATGACGTAAAAGGTCAACATTCCTGGGCAACTATGGGCGTAATCGATGCTGGTCCAGGTGAGGGACCTCTCCCTCACCTGAGACCCTGCCATACACTCGCATGAGGGGGGTCCCGCCGGCTCACCCCTACCCTGGGACTTCAATAGCGGGACCCAAAGACAGGTTCCCCCCAAGTGCACAGGTAGCACCCACCATGGTCTTGGAGAGAACCTGTCAATCATCCCCAAAGATGCCCAAGGGAGAACGCGCAGTTGCTGAAACCACCCAGATTTCCGCCCCTAACCTGCCACGGAGCGGGGGTCAGATCTCTATCTTGGCCCCCCGACTCCCCCCTCTATCTGCGCCAGCTCACGCAGAGACCTCTGCAGGTCCTGTAAGAAAATGGCGTTCCCCTGTTCTGACAGGTGAACGCCATCGGCCCGGTAAAGCCACGGCCGATCTACAGTGATGAGGGGATGGGCAACTACAATCCCCCCTAATTCTTTGACAGTCTTTCCCACGGCCTTATTCACCCTACGTCTAACCCGGTGGATGGCCCTAAGGGAAATGGCGTCCCTCCAAACGATCCGTGGAAGGATCTCTGACCACACCACTTGCGTGGTGGGCCACAACGTGCGAAGCCGCCGCAGGTCTTCGCGCGCCTGGACGATCAACGGTAGACCGCCAAGCAGGCATAGGTCATTGCCACCAAGGTGCAAGACCAGCCATCTGGGTGCGGCTATGGGCTGCCGACCACCCAGTCCCATCTGGGCGCGACCCTGGGTAGCCGCCCGCCCAGCAGCGCCGGGTACCGCCCTGAGAAGCTGCGTACCCAGCAGCGTCGGTAGGAGGCCCTCCCACCGCATACCCCTCCGGCCCATCCAAACAACATTGACCCACCGTCCCAATGACAGCTGGGTCCCGATGGCACTCCTGGCAGCTGAGCGGCCGGCCCAGAAGACCATGCTGTGGCCACACAGCAGCGCCGTCGGTTTCTGCCTGGACTGGGAACCTGGAAGAGGACACACACAGAGAGGTTACCTAGCCTAAACCCTGCCCCGGATCCTCAGCGGGCCTAACATAACCCAAATATGCCGCTGACCGCCAGCGGCCGATCTCCTGAATCCGTTGGGCCGGGAGACCAGAAAGTGCCGCGCTAGTGGCGGCGCCAATACGGAACGAATGCGTTCCATAACCGGCGGGATCCATGCCTACCTGAGACATAGCCTTAGACACTATCGCCCAGAATTGATACCGGGTCAGGGGGGAACCATCCTGGTGTATAAAAAGGTACCCATGCCCTGACCCCCGCAAAACACAAAATTGCTGCAAAGCAGCCACCGGGCAAACAGACTTATCGGTGGCTGCACTAAGTTCAAGTCTAACCCCTCTGTGTAACTGATCTGTCTTGGAGTGTCTCACCAAAAGGGAGACACCCCCCTGTCTAAAGGACAGATCAGCAAGCTGGAAGGCGCGAAGCGACAAGTCAGACTGCGAGGAGGCCATTGCCTCGCTGACCCTGAGGGCCCCGAAAAACATAACGCAAGTCGCTGCCCTGAACAGCCGAGCCTCGTAAGGAGAGGCGCACAGACTGCCAAACGTCTGATTAATCAGAGACAGCTGCTGAACCGTCAGGGCCCGACGAGCGTCAGCGGGAAACCCCTGTCGCTCCCTCACCCAACCTTCCAGCATCCTCCGGATGCGAAAATCACCCGAAAAATCACCAAACCCCCCCGCCTTGGACAGAAAGGCGAGGCCGGCTAACCTAGCCCTGATAGTCCTCACTGAAAGGCCACGCCCCTTCAGCAGGACACAGAATTCAGCCAGGTGCTCAACCGGGGCAGGCCAGCAATGGGGGTAACCCTTACCCAGCCTGAAATCCCCAAACTCCTTACCTGCACGCTGATAAGCTCGCAGGGTACTAGGAGCTACCGATAAGGCGATCGCCCTGGAGGCCTCATCTCTCCAGCTCTCGAGAGCCCGCCCAGGCTCCACAGGTGGGCTGGAAACACCTCCGGCGACTCTCGGGCCCACGGGGCCAGGGTCCGAAACCTGGACAACTGACCACGGGACAAGGCGTCAGCCACCCCGTTATCTAAACCAGGGACGTGCCTAGCCAAAAACAAGGCGTTCAAAGACAAGGACCTGTGCACGAAATGGCGGACAAGCCGCATCACCCTGTCACTCTTAGAGGACAGGGCGTTCACAACATGGACAACCGCTAGATTGTCACATCCCTGAACTGCTCCCCCCAGAGCTCTAAGGCCACTATCAAGGGGAAAAGCTCCAAAAAGGTTAAGTCCTTAACCAATGAACAGGCACTCCATTCCGGAGGCCATGCCGACCAGCACCACTGGTCACCTAACACTACCCCAAAACCGCAAGTCCCTGCGGCGTCGGAACACAGCTGCAGCTCCGCTTCCAAAAGAAGCTCCTGCCGCCAAAACGACAACCCGTTAAAACGTTCCAAAAACTCCCGCCACACGCAGAGGTCAGCCCTGACCCCTGCACATAAGCGGGTACGATGGTGGGGCAAACTCAGCCCCTTCATCGCATCATACAACCGGCGAGAAAAAGCCCTACCGGGCACCACTACCCGACAGGCAAAATTAAGAATCCCAGCCAACTCCTGGAGCTGCCGAAGAGTAACCTTCCTGCAGCCCAGGACCGCCTCAAGTTTGGACCTGATCTTAATCAACTTATCCAGGGGCAATCTGGAAGATTGCTCCACTGAATCCAATTCAATACCCAGGAAGGTAATCCTGGTGGCCGGGCCTTCGGTCTTCTCGGAGGCTAAAGGCACCCCCAATTGAGCACAAAGGGCTTCGAAGTCCCGCATCAAAGCAAAGCATTGCTCAGATTGCGCAGGCCCGGCCACCAAGAAATCATCAAGGTAATGAACGACAGACCCCAGGCCACTCCGCCTCCTGAGCACCCACTCGAGGAAGGTACTAAAGCTCTCAAAGAGGGAGCAGGAAATAGAGCAGCCCATCGGCAATGCCCTATCCACGTAAAACCCACCTTCGAAGTGGAAGCCCAGCAGCTCGAAGTCGCCTGGGTGAATGGGGAGGAGCCGAAATGCCGACTTAATGTCGCATTTACCCATAAGGGCTCCCACCCCACACTCCCTAACCATAGCCACGGCCGCATCAAAGGATGCGTACCGGACGGAACAAAGCTCGTCAGGAATGAAGTCATTCACTGACTCCCCTTTTGGAAAAGACAAATGGTGAATCAACCTAAATTCACCACTCGCCTTTTTGGGGACCACACCTAAGGGGGACACACGAAGATTCGGAAAGGGCGGCTCCGGGAAGGGCCCAAGGACCCTGCCCTCGGCCACCTCCTTTCGAATCTTAGCCCGTACAATGTCTTCATGCCCGACAACCGACCTGAGGTTGTCGGACATGAAGGCCCTCCTAATACCCACATAAGGGATCCTAAATCCCTCAGAGAAGCCCCTCAAGAGCAACTCAGCTCTCGGGCGAGGGTGGTAGTCGATCAACCAACCCTCTAGCACAGAAACATTAATTGGGCTGGGCCCCTTTTCCCCCAGCTGGTGGGGGAGGTTTTCCTGGACCCCCGCCCTTCTTCTCCGCCCCCTTCTTGGGGCGGGGACAGACTGAAGCTGCATGGGACCCCCCACAATTCCCGCAGGCATGCTTGTATTTACAAAAGGGACGAAAACACGCCCCTTTTGCAGCAAACTCATGACAAGCGGGCAAGGCCCCCTTGCCAGCCACACCAGGAGTCGCCTTGGCCGGCGAAGCCGCGCCGGGCTCCTCCTCCATAAAGTGCCCACTATCCGTGCGCTCACACCCTTCTTTCCCAGACATATGCGTGGCCCGGAACCACAGGTCCGGGACCACCATATCCCACGGCAAGTTGGGCTCCACAGACATCCTCATGCGGAAACCCTTATCATAATGGCGCCAGATGGTGCCCTTATATTCAAAATGGGCCCTGGCGATTAAGTCTATATACTTAAACATGGCAGAGGCCATAGCCGGCTGCCGTTGGATCACTACCGACCCATAGGTAAGAAAGGCATACAGCCATGAGCTGAAGCATTTCGTTACCTTGGTCTTCTTCGTTTTCTCCCCCGGGACGATCTCCTTCTCCTGTTTGGGAACCTCCCGGTTCAACAGCGAAAAGAGATCCACGTACTCGCCCCGCCAAATAGCCTCCTTGACCGACGGGTGAAGGTGGCAACCCAGAGGGGTGGATGGAAGCCCGCACGGTATGGCCCCCGCTTTAATACAAGCGAAGGGGTCCCATACCGAGTTGGCCGCCACACCAAAAACACCCGCCCCATGGGGATAGGGGAAAACCGGGAGCGGGGGCATGACAGGAGGGGCCGGAGGAACCCACCCCCCTGCCCCGGACACCGCTGGTGTCCCCACAGGACCCGTCCCAGACACCGTAGCAGCGCTGGCCGCCGGCGGCCCCGGAGGAGGTACCGGCGGAGCCCACACCTGCCCACAGGTGCCCGCGGGGGACCCCAAAAAGCTGGACCCACTCCCGACCCCCGCCGGGGAAAAACCCGGGGCGGGGGGAGGAAGAAAAGACAGGGATGTGTTGTGTGGTGCAGCCTCACCTGCCCCGTAAGGGGTTGAAGACATCCACGGGGGGCCCAGTGGTGCGGGGCCCGGGAAAGCCGCCATCGGCCCTGCCGGGGCCTGCCGTCCGAACGGAGCCGGCTGCCCAGCCTGGGCCGCCGCCGGCTCCCTCCCCAACGCTGCGGGCACTTGGTTGCTGGCCGCTCCGGGGACTGCACCGCTCCTCCACTGCTCGAGCTCATCGAGCCTCTCCAACACCCTGGCCCAAGACAAAGCAGGAGAAATATCAGTTTGAGGGGCAGGAGGCAACGAGACCACCCCCCCCTGGTCAGGGACCACCCCCGCAGTCCCCTCCCTGCTGGCCCGGGCCCGGGCAGAAGGCCTAAGGGCCCTTCTGGGTCGCACCGCTGGCGGAGCCATCGGAGTAGAGGCAGGCCTCTTCTTAGGAGCCATCACCCTGCTCCTTGTATGCAATGAGCCAATAAAACTAGGCCACAACCCACCGCCCAGGTGGCAGGCCCAACTCCCCCAACGCAGGGCCCAACCTAGAGCCTAAGCCCCAGCAACCCTTCACCCCCTTTATTGGGAATAATGCTAATGATAGATATATGACACAGTATTAATTGATTGATATCCCCCAAATGGCAAGCCTCCCTGCGCAGGCAGGCCTCAAAGGCCTGTAATCCAACCTCCCAAGACCGGGGGCCCAGACAAAACACCCCCCAGCACGCCCTCCTCCCAGCCGGGAGGAGGTTACCAGTCCCCCTCGGGCCCGAGGGGGATCCTGAAGACTGCAGCCACGCGAAGAGAGGATAAGGCCACACGTCGTCCTGCTAGGAGAAGAGCCAGATAACCTCGTTGCGCAACGAGCACAGCACTTTTCGCCCCCTCGGCAGGCCACAAAATGGCGGCCGCGACACGAGGGAGACCCAAAATGGCGGCCGAGCAGCACCCAAGGAGTGTCTGCTCAGGCACCAGGTCCGGGCGAAAAGGCTCTCTTCCCGGCCTGCTGTCCCTTAAATAGGGCCAGCAGGCCCCGCCCGGACCCGACGTCATGCCCAGCCACGTGGGCAGGGCATTCTCGGCCGAAATCTCGCCTCGCGAGATTTCGGCCGAAACCAAGATGGCGGCCGCCATCGGGAGGGCCCGAGTCTGCCGGCCCTCCAGCAAAAGCGCCGGGAAGCCGGTGAGTCGGCCGGCGATAATAACAGAGAAGGCTCTTCTCCTGAATCCTGCCAGCCAAAATCCTTAGCTATCAAGATCCACAGCATGTCCCTTCTGCGGGAAGTGTGGGCCAGCCTCATGAGGGTGTGATGATTCCTCACATAGCCCTGACCCATCTCCTAATTTGGATATTCCATGTGGAGAGACTCAGAAAGTTACAATGTAAATCTGAGAATTCAGGACTTTATAATTAAATATTCTTTATTTATTAGCATACTTCTGCTATTGTTGTGTTCTCAGTGCAATTCTCTCTCCCCTCAGACATTCAGAAATTGTAAATCTTTAGAAATCTATAACAGAACAACAGAATAACAGAGCTGTAATGGACCTTGGAGGTCTTCTAGTCTAGCCCCTTGCTGAGGCAAGAAAAGTTACACTACTTCAGGTAAAGATATTTCTCCTTAATTTTAGGTTGGTTCTCTCCTTGATTAGTTTCCATTCATTGCTTCTTTTCCTTCCTTCAGGTGGTTTGAAGAACATGTTGACCCTCACTTCTTTGTGGCAGCTCCATAGATATTGGAACAATACTCTCATGTCACCACTTTCCTTCTTTTTAGACCTAGGCAATTCCTGCAATATTTCTTTGTTTTTGCTTCAAGTCCCCTAATCATTTTTGTTGCTCTTCTATTCACTGTTTCCAGAACCTCAACATCTTTTTTATATTGTGGTGACCAAAACTGTATGCAGTACTCCAAGTGTGGTCTTACCAAACCATTATAAAGTGGTGGTAACATTTCATTTGATTTGATCTGTCTATTTATGCAGCCTAGGACTGTGTTGGGTTTTTTGACAGCTGCAGCACACTGCTAGCTCATATTTAAGTGGTTGTCCACTAGGACTCCAAGATCCCTCTTGTAGTTACTGCTATTGAGCCAGGTATCACTTATAGTTTACCTGTGCATTTGGTTTTTCTTGCTTAAATGAAGAATCTTATTTTTTTAACCATTACATTTCATTTTGTTAGATAGCACCCAATGTTCAAGTCTGTCAAGATCTTTCTGTATCTTGAGCCTATCTTCTGGAGTGTTGGCTTTTGTGCCAGCTTACTGTGGTCTATAAATTTGATGGGTTCCCCACCCATTTCCTCATCTAAATCATCTATTCATTTTACTATTGGTTTCAGTGAAGCAATATTTATGCCAGTGATTTTTGAAAAAGATTTTCAATGCAAAGAAAAAAAGAAAGAAAATCTATAAAACTAGTTTGTAGTTTTACTTACTTTCAAAGTCAAAGGATCATCATTTTCTTTTCCAAGAGATAATCTGAATGTATAGGTCATGGGAATTCCTCGAAACTGCTGAAAACAGGACATGGATCAGGAGATTTAAATCTGTTATAGTACTTCTCCCCACTCCTACAGACATTTAAATGGCAAAGATGAACTTCAACCAGGTTTGCTTCGTTATGCATCAATCCTCCAGCAAGATCTAGTGAGTTCTGAATATGTTTCTTTCCATCAGATTTTGCAGCATAATTCATTCATATCCCTAGCCCATACCATCTCTCTTCTCATAATAACTTTTAATTGATTTGATCTGGTCTATAGTTAACTGGGGTTTCTGATTCCATCTTCAAGGCTAAATGTTTACTAACACTAACCCTAATACTAACTTTAGAGATCAACACTAATTTCCTTAGGAGGGATGACATTGTAAATTCAATCACTTGTCAGAAAGATTGCTTTCCTGGCTACCTCTATGATATCTGCTACTGCTACGTAGGAAATCTTGGAGAACAAATCTGAATTAACTCTAATGATTTTTTTAAAAAAAAACAATCTGTCTTTGTCTATATAAATATTTATTTATTTATTTACTTATTTATTTATTTGTCAATAAAGTACAGAATAGTATTTTATATAAACATAACATAGAAAGTAATGTTAAAAGAAGACAATAGGACAGTAGGACAGGGATGGTAGACACAATGGTGCTCTTAGGCATGTCCCTTACAGACCTCTTAGAAAAGGGGAGAGGTCAACTGTAGACAATCTAAGGTTGAAGATTTGGGGGTTTGGAGAAAAAACAACAGAATCAGGTAGTGAATTCCAGGCATTGGTCACTCTATTGATGAAGTTGTATTTTCTGCAGTCTAGTTTGGAGCGGTTTAGTTCAAATTTGAATCTATTACATGCTAGTGTGATGTTGCGGTTGAAGGTGAAATAGTCATTAACAGGAAGGACATTTTGGTATATGATTTTGTGAACTATGGTTAGATCAGTTCGGAGGTGACGTAGTTGTAAATTGTCTAATTTCAGTATTTCAAGTCTGGTGGAGTAAGGTATTTTGCTACAGGAGGAGGAGTGAAGGACTCTTCTTGTGAAATATTTCTAGACACACTCAATTATATTAATGTCTGATATGCAATGTGGGTTCCATACAGGTGAGCTGTATATATGTCTATTTATATATGTCTATAAATGTATATCTGCAATAAATAGGAGATAGATAGATAGGCAGGCAGGCAGGCAGGCAGGCAGGCATGGATATAGATGATATGAAAACAACAGAACAGAACTGTTCTGTTTCTACTTACTTCCAGGTTGCTTCTTTCCTTGATTAGTTTATAACCATTATTTCTTGTCCTGCCCTACAATGCTTTGAAAAATAAAATTTCCCCCTCTTCCTTGTGGCAGCCTGTCAAATATTGGAATACTGTACTTCTATTATGTCATCCCTAGTTGTTCTTTTCTCTAAACTAGCCAAACCCAAATCCTGCAGCCATTCTTCATATGTTTTAGCCTTCAGGCCTTTGGATTCATATAGATATGTATATCTCTATATAAATATATGTATCATCCATTTAGAGATAGAGATGATAGAGATTTAAATTTACATGATATAGATATATAGATATTCTCAAAATTTCTGTTTCATCTCTCAATAGTAATTCTAAACTGCTTTATAGGTAAATAAAAAGCTGTTTCCTAAAAGTGCAGAAGAACAAAAGTGGTATGTTACAATGCCACCTGCTGTTTCCTCCTTTAAACAAAAAAGAAGAAAAATAAGGGATGGGTGGGAATATCTCAGATGCCTGGAGTAAATAAATTATTTTATACAAGCCAAAGCATATCTGGGACAAAACAAAGCTTCTTCCTTACAACTCTTCCTATTTTATGTCTAAACCATTGAAACAAATAAGCACATCACATAACCTGGAATAAACACAAAGTAACAACCTTTTGCACAAATGAAAAATGTCTATTTTTAGGGAAGAAAACAGTTTAATTAATTATATCCATGTTATTTAAAATCACTTCTTATATTTCAATATTTTATATTCTTGTATAAAACAAAATAAACTCACAAATTCTTTAATAGGGTATTCAAAAATTCCCTTTTTAAATATTAGGAATATGGACAGAGGAAAAGAAAGCTTATTTTAAATAATATATTTATATTACCTGTGCTTATTAGCTAAAACATCAAGATTAGAAGTCACTGGCAAAACAGAACAATTGTGTTGATTTTCAACACAATTTTTCTTTGAGAAACTGTTGTGTTTTTAAAGGAAACAAGCTTTACATATCTTTGTGGAAGGAAAATAAGCTTGAAAAAAGAATAAATAGCATTTTTTGATCAATAGTTCAGAAAAAGGGGGCAGGAGAGAAGAAAAACAATTGCAAAATCAAAATAGTAATAAATACTGAATTTCTTCATATTACACCTTGGAGATTAAACTTTAAGTGACAATATCTTTCTTAATAAAGATGTTTTGTTATTATGCAATTTATTTTATTTTATATTATTTTATTGCTTGGAAATTTAGTATATTTTATTTTGTTGTTTGGAAATCTAGTATATTTTTCTTCAAAAATAATTAAAGGAGTAACTATTTTCTGATCTTCAATCATTCTAAAATCTTTCTTAATCCTGACTTTTAAGGCTGTAAATACTCTTATGTTGGAAAGAAAGTATTATTCTGGAGCTTGTGAGAACTTAAAATTTGACTCAAAAAAGAATAACAAAATAACAGAGATTGAAGGAACCTTGGAGATCTTTTAGTCCAATCCCCTGCTTAGCCTACATTATTTCAGACAAATGGGTATCCACATTTTCTTAAAAACTTCCAGTATTGGAGTATTTACAAATTCTGGATGCAAATTTTTACACTGATTAATTGTTCTAACTGTCAGGAAATCTCTCCTTACTTCTAAGCTACCCTCAGGTGCTTTGGAGAAGAGCTTGACTCCCTCTTTTTTGTAGCAGCCCCTGAGATATTAGAACACTGCTATCATGTCTCCCCTAGTCTTCTTTTCATTGAATTAGATATACCCAGTTCCGGCAACCATTTTTCATATGTTTTAGCCTCCAGTCCCCTAATCATCTTTGTTACTCTTCTCTGCACTCTTTCTTAACATCTTTTTAGATCATGACTGAATGGGCCTTATAACGTGGTATTAACACTTCATGTGATCTTGATTATATCCTACTGTTTATAAGTGCGTTGGCTTATTTGAAAGCTACAGCACACACTGCTAGCTCATATTTAAATGGTTGTCCATTAGGATTCCAAGATCTCTCTCACAGTTGCTACTGTTGAGCAAGGTACCACATATACTGTATATACTATACATATCTGTTCTGCCGGCGTGTTTCAACCGCCCGTAATTACAGGGTAATTAGTCCAGGAAGACACACACCACAGGATAAAAGGAAAACCCAAAAGTTTTTATAAACAGAAAAACAGAAACAGCTCCCTTTTTAAATGTCAAAGGGATTTTCTTGTACACACAAGGCACAGGTTAAATGCAATCCAATTGCTCACCCAATAACTGGGAAATTGAGTCCAATTCTAAAGTCCATAGAGTCCACACACAATATTGAACAGCACAAAAACCACGATCTTGACGAAACAATGAATCAGATAAACTGCCATGAGGCTAAAACACCAAGCTGCACTTTTATCTGTAGCACTAATTACAGCAGCCCCACCCAACCACAGGTGGCCTCATTTTCTCTTGTAATAATCCTTCAGTTGTTGTCTCCTATGCATCACTCTACGCATGCGTGGATGTGTTATTAATTCTTGTTCAGAATCCAGGGATGATACAGATGATTGATCTCCTCCCGGGCTGTCTACCAAAGTCCCCTCTTCACTGTCACTCATGCTTCCTTGGTCAGAGGAGGCTTCATCGGCAGATTCCATCGGGATCAAAACAGGCCTGCGGCATGTGGATGTTTCCCCCACATCCACCTGCACATTCCTTGGGGCAGGAGCTGGGCCAGAGCTAACCACAACACATATCTATGTGTTTTGTTTTTCTTTCCTAAATGTAGAACTTACTTTCATTTTATTAGATAGTACCCAATGTTAAAGTCTGTCAAGATCCTTCTGTATCTTATCTCATCCAAATCATTGATGAAGATGTTGAAGAGTACTGGGCCTAAAACAGAGCCTTGGTGTATTCCACTGCATTCTTCCCTCTTGCCCTCATAAATTTTGGGCATGGACATTGACTGATGTACGTAAAGACCTTGTTAAGCAATGTCTTGTCAGTGGATTGGTGAAAAAAAACCCTTGATTCTCATGTAACATTTGAAAATAGGTACTAATAGTTCTGTGATGAGACAACATTTGCATCTCTCCTATCTATATCACTTCTAAAAAGTATGCCCCTCCTCTTCTTAGTTTTTCCATATGCAAAATGTGGCAGTCTATTATAACCTGGTGTATTTCTAAGCAGTCCCCAGTCATTTTCATGGTGGTTTATAATGCATCCATTGTATGCTCAAATATAAATATATGTAGAAATTGAAAAGGATGACCTTGTGGAAGAGAGTGGAAATCTGTTACCAAGGCAATAAGCTTAAGCCCAAACAATTGAGGAAGAATACAAAAGTTTCAGACCTCCATAATTCACATTAGTATGACAGGGGAAGGAGCTACAGCATAATCAGACATGCAAAATTCTGTTATTATAGCCAATCTTAATGCAGGTAGTCCTCAATTTACGATCACAATTGAGTCCAAAATATCTGTTGCTAAGTAAGACCTTTGTTAAGTGAGTTTTTATTTATTTTTATTTATTGATTGATTGACTGATTGATTGGGCTTTTATGCTGCTCCATTCCAAAGACTCGGGGTGGCTTACAAGAGTGTCCCATTTGGCACTCTTTCTTGCCAGAGTTGTTAAGTGAACCTCTATAGTTATTAACTTAGTAACACAGTTGTTAATTGAATCTGGCTTCCTTGTTGACTTTGCTTGTCAGAAAGTTGCAAAAGGTGATCACATGACCCAGGAACACTGCAACTGTCATAAATGTGAGTCAATTGCCAAGCGTTTAAATTTTGATCACATGACCATGGGGATCTGCAACATAAGTGAAAAATTGTGACTTTTTTCAGTGCCGTTGTAACTTTGAACAGTAACTAAATGAACCATTGTAAGTCAAGGACTGTCTGTAAAAGCAATTTTAATGTTAATGTGGAGGCAGTTTCTTGATTTACATCTTGGGGCTGATATTATACGTATAATGTGAATACTCTATTTTCAACTTCACTTTACCAGGAGTTCTTCATCTGATCTTCTATTTGATTTTTCAGGCTACCAATCACCACTGTCATTACCATCCTCTGCTTAACAAACATTGCTTTGGAAGACTGCTTTGTAATTGAAAATCTACTTCTAAGGAAGAGGCAATTCTTAAACTCTGTCCTAATGGCAATTGTTGAAAACTTCTACAGGACAACAATTAGAGATGTGCTGCTCCTAACATCCCCCCCCCCCCCAGCAAGCAGAGAAATTGCTTTAAATTTGATGTGGGTGGGTTGATTGATGAATTACGTGTCATCAAGTTGGGAGTCAACCCTTAACAATCATATAGATAGATTTTCTCCATGACAACCAATATGGTATGCTTGCTATATCAATCCATAGCCCAGAAAGAAGCCAAAACCTTCCCCACTTTTATCTGAACCCTAATGAAAATGATTCTATCTGAATAATGAATTCCTTGTTTTGTTGTGAAAAAATGTTTTTCCCCCTCAAACTTGTTTTGCTTGAACAACCTTAGGTCCAAACAATTAAGCTAATTTTCATGTGTATATCAAATTGTATATTAGTCTCTTGTTTATTCAACCACACATAGAATTTTCTTAATACTTCACTATTGCTGTTTCAAAATAAAAATAGGAACCTGAATAATTCTGTTCTTGCTAACATTGACCCAAAATGAATTGACAATATTTATTTTCTTATTTATTTAAGGTATATGTTTATTTATTCATTTATTTATCAGTCATTCATCTATACAGAGATTACATTTTTCCTAATTCACTGATGAAAATGTTCTACTGAATTAAAAGCATTTTGCAAATGAAAGTTGTTCTCTTTTTTTATAGAAACAAGTATGGGTCTAAAAAAACCAAGCAATAGCACTTCATACTGCTTTTACAGCCCTTTTTACAGCCCCTCGAAACCGCTCCAAGTCTTCGGAGAGGGGCGGCATACAATTCTAATAAATAAATAAGTTTATAGGGTCAGCATATCACCCCCAACAATAGGAGTCCTCATTTTACCCACCTCAAAAGGATGGAAGGCTGATTCAAACTTGACCCTGGTGAAATTTGAACTGCTGAACTGCAGCTAGCAGCTTCTTTCTCCAGGTTTTTAGGATAATTTAATTGAATTAAGATGTTTCATATTGTTTTATTATATGTTGTAAGCCGCCCCGAGTCCTCAGAAAGGAGTGGCATAGAAGTCCAATAAATGAACAAACAAGCAAGCAAGCAAGCAAGCAAGCAAGCAAGCAAGCAAGCAAGCAAGCAAGCAAGCAAGCAAGCAAGCAAGCAAGCAAGCAAGCAAGCAAGCAAGCAAGCAAGCAAGCAAGCAAGCAAGCAAGCAAACAAACAAACAAACAAACTCCGGAAGCTATGACCAACCCCAAAAGATAAGCCAGACACACCGGTGCAATGCAAATGCAGTTTATAAAGTTCAAGAGAAACCAAACTAACAGAAAATGTTCTTACAAAGCAGGAAAACACTGGAACTCCAAATATATCCACGAAGGCAATAGTTCATGCAGCAATACAGGATTCTTGCTGCCAAGACGAGACTGTAGATAGCAGACATACACCTCCCACGGGTCTTCCAAACTGCTGGGCCACAAGCCAGGAACAGAGACGCCGAGAAACAAGACAGGATAACGCAACTCCAAATGGATAACACTCCACATGGCTTCAAGGGCTGGCCTGCCTTATATACACTTTCCCTGCTAATGAGGACCACACCCAAGCCCAGCTGTTCCTAATTCACTGCTGATAGTATTTCTTCAATTGCTCCTTTCTTTGATCTGAACGTCTCTGTCGCATGTCAATGACAGCTTGAGCTTCGTCCCCTAGTGACTCCAAGCTACTGGCTGGGGACAGCCCCTCCCCGGGGCTCTCATGCTGTTCTTCCTCGTCACCTTCCTTACTATACTCTTCCCCATCCGACTGCTCAGACCCCCTCCTCTTCGCTTTCATCCTCCTCCGGGCATGGTGCCAGCAAAGACGCAGCTGGACCCTGATCGGCCTCAGGCTGAACCATAACACAAACAAACGTAGTTATCAAATTTAGATACTGCCCTTCAAACTCTCAGAGGATGGTTTGTAGCTAAAAGCATTTTTTTTAAAAAAAGCATATAAAAATACAGTTTATCAGTAAAATGGGAGCAAAGTAAAGCCTCAGATAATATAAATTAAAAGTTAAAGGTATACGGAGCACCTTCAAAGTGTTGAATGCCACATTGTGAGTCCCATGCAACTTGACAAAGCCAGATCTTTGCATCCTTCCAAAAGGTTGGGAGAGTGGAGGCTGAGCTCACTTTTTTTTGGGGGGGGGGCAATATTCCAGAGTGTAGGAGCAGGAACAGAGGAGGTTCTCTTCCTGTACCCCATCAGGTGAAATTCCTTCACTTATAAAGTCTGTAACATACCTTTCTGGCCACACTTTGTTGAATGGGTTGATATAAAGTGGGTAAGGTAGTTCTTCAGGCAACTTAGCTCCACAGCTTTAAAGATAATAACCAGCACCTTGAATTGGACCTGGAAACAAACTGACACTCCCTGCAGATAATGCAGGGAAGATGTTACATGTGGCAGTCTTGGGACAATCAAAATTCTTTACATTGCCACATTCTGCTCCATCTGTATCTCCAGGGGAAGCTCTTGAAAAGTGCATTTGGGAGATGATCAGGGCAAGAATGATCAAGAGAAGGGCAAAATCCAGGAAGGGGTAAAACTGGCATACAACATGCAGTTGACTAAAGGTCATGATAGCCACAACTACCAACATCTCAAGCATAGTAGCCAATAAAGCACAGACATCCCTAGTTTATCTGTTGACCTAACATGGATATTATGAATGAAATCTGCAGAGTCCTTGCTATGCAAAATAAGGAGGGGGGAATATTTTTGAAAGAATCCACAAGTTTATCTTTCTGCCAACCTTAAAAACAGGAGTGTGTGAATAAAACAGAAACCCCATTTTGATTTAAGGCATAAACTTCCACTCAATATTCACCTAAAAGACTGGTTAATCCTGCAAAATTTCATTCACTCAGCCTCCTGGACACAAATTGTTTCAACTCCTACCCTCAAAACGTCGCTACAGAGCACTGCACACCAAGACAACTAGACACAAGAACAGTTTTTTTCCGAACGCCATCACTCTACTAAACAAATAATTCCCTCAACACTGTCAGACTTTCTACTAAATCTGCACTTCTATTCTACTAGTTTTTCTCATCATTCCTTTCACCCATGTTGACTGTATGACTGTAACTTGTTGCTTATATCCTAAGATTTTTATTAATATTGCTTCTTCATTGCTTATTTGACCCCTATGACAATCATTAAGTGTTGTACCACATGATTCTTGACAAATGTATATTTTATTTTATGTATGATGAGAGCATATGCACCAAGACAAATTCCTTGTGTGTCCAATCACACTTGGCCAATAAAATCCTATTCTATTCTATTCTATTCTCTTCCATCTCCCATCTTTCAGAAGGCTTTGGTACAGATACCCAAGTTCTTCTCCTTTTCTCCATTACTCCTGTTCTGAGGTGACTTCTGTACTTTTCCCAATATCTCAGCCTCCCTCATTTCTTAGATATTTCATAGCTGCTGCTTGAATGTTATTATGGCACATACAGCTTTGGCTATAAATCATTCATTGGGAAGTTGTATCAGTTGCCTCCTCCCCTATTAAAAATAGATGTATCTGTTGCTTTTGCTTTGGTGGTGAACTCTAAAGTTCAGCCTCTCAATATGAAAGTGAAGTTCAGAGGCCCAAAGAGGGGATTGTCTATATGTCAGGATTCTTTTTTTTCTTTTTTTTTTGCCGAAGAAGGCTAGAGGATATAAGGCAGGCTACAGAATTGGTCTTTCTCCAAGAGAACTTTTAGCTGCAAGCCTACATGATTTAAACAAAGCCTTTTTCCTTACCTCCTTCAATTCCTCTGAATGAAAGTAGTTTGTGGAATCTGTTCACCCAACCCAATTGATTTCTGCTCAATGTGGTGAATTTAGTACCCACCCTTTGCCTCCACTTAGTCATTGGTTATGGACCAAAATTGGCTGCAAATGTTAGTTGTGATATACTGATTCATCTACCTTTAAAATGAGGTTTAAGCAACTGATTAGCAAACACAGAATTGGGTGTAAAATAGGCCAACGTGTTCAAATCTTCACTAAGCTCTAAAATGCCCTGGCAGATCCACATCAGATACTTCTTGTAGCCTCTACTTCAAAAGGTTTGCTGTTGCCAGGATAACAATGGAGGTAGTATACAAACTTTTATAATGGAGGTCTTCTAGTCCAACCCCCTGCTTAGGCAGGAAACCCTACACTACTTCAAACAAATGGTTATCCAATATCTTCTTAAAAAGTTCCAGTATTGAAGCATTCACAACTTCTGGAGGCAATCTGTTCCAGTAACTGTCAGGAAATTTCTCCTTAGTTCTAAGTTTCTTCTCTCCTTGTTTAGTTTCCATGCTTCTTGTTCTACCCTCAGATGCTTTGGAGAATAGTTTGACTCCCTCCTCTTTGTGGCAACCCCTGAGATATTGGAACACTGCTATCATATCTCCCCTAGTCCTTCTTTTCATTAAACTAGCTATGCCCAGTTCCTGCAACCATTCTTCATATGTTTTAGCCTCCAGTCCCCTAATCATCTTTGTTGTTCTTCTCTACACTCTTTCTAGAGTCTCAACATCCTTTTTACATTGTGGCGACCAAAAATGAATGCAGTATTCTAAGTGTGCCCTTACCAAGGCGTTATAAAGTGGTATTAACATACTTTGTGTGATCTTGATTCTAATCCTCTGTTTAATGCAGCCTATAATTATGTTGGGTGTTTTGGCAGCTGCTGCACACTGCTGGCTCATATTTAAATTATTGTCCACTAGGACTCCAAGATCCCTCTCACAGTTACTACTGTTGAGCAAGATGCCACATAGACGGTACCTGTGCATTTTGTTTTTCCTACCTAAATGTAGAACTTTACTTTTTCACCATTGAATTTCATTTTGTTTGATAGCGCTCAATGTTCAAGTCTGTCAAGATCCTTCTGTATCTTAAGCCTATCTTCTGGAGAGTTGGCTATTACTGACAGTGTGGTGTCATCTGCAAATGTGATGAGTTACCTATCTATCCCCTTGTCCAAGTCATTGGTGAAGATGTTGAAGAATACTGGACCTAAAACAGAGCCGTTGAGCACTATACATTGAGTGTGATTGGTTAGCTAATTTTGAATCCATCTGCTGGTGTGTGTGTGTGTGTCTGTGTGTGTGTGTGTTTGTTTGTTTAATTTTTATTGGATTTGTATGCTGTCTCTCTCCAAGAACTCGGGGCAGCATGCAAATGTTGCTGTTCACCCCAAATTTTTCTACTTTATCTAGTAGTAGGTTATAGTCTACTTTATCAAATGCCTTACTGAAGTCCAAGTTAAATCACATTGACAGCATTCCCCTGGTCCACTAATTTTGTCACTTTGTCAAAGAATGCAATAAGATTAGTCTGGCAAGATCTGTTTTTTGCAAACTCGTGTTGACCTTTGGTTATTATTTTATTTGCTTCTAAGGGTTTGTTGATTTGTTGCTTGATTATCTTTTCCAAAATTTCCCCTGGTACTGAGGTCAGGCATATAGGTCTGTACTTTCTTTGATCTGTTTTCCCCCACTTTTTTGAAGATGGGAACTATATTAGCTGTTTTCCAGTCCTCTGGTAGTTCCCTGGTGCTCCAGGATCTTTGAAAGATATAGTTCAGTGGTTCTGAGATCTCATCTGCCAGTTCCTTTGGAACCTTGGGGTGTAATCTATCTGGTCCTGGAAATTTGAATTCATTTAGGGTTCCCTTACCATTTTCTTTCCTATTTTAACTTGTGTTCCTAATCTGGTTTTTATGGTGCTGTTTTAGATAGTTTGGAATGCTTTATTTCCCCTTTGTAAAAACAGATGCAAAAATGTGTTAAGTAGCTCTGCTTTCTCTGTGTTGCTTGTCAGTTTTTTGCCACTTTCTCCCTGCAATGTACCAATTATTTCCTTGACTTTTTCTTGTTTTTAATATGTTGGAAAAATCTCTTTTTTTACTTTTTACTTTTGTCGCAAGCCTTTGTTCAGTGTAAGCCTTAGCTTTCCTCGCTGCATCTTTATAGGCTTGGGCTATTTGCTGGTATTTTGCCTTAGTTATTTTAAATACTTGACGCTCTGGGATATTCCTTGGATGAAATGTTTGATCAAAATACAAACAAAAATATAAAATAAACATATCCTTGTAATTTTCTTTTACAAAACTCATTTTTACTGCTCTGCCAAATAAATCATTTTTCTCTCCTTAAATTTTGAAAAAGGGATACTTGATTCATTCAAGGCTTGGTTTTTACTTGATGTGGAACAATATAAGTCCTGGGAATTTGCTCCCCATTTCACTGACAATAAAAGAGAGTAGAAGTTGATCCCTTGGTAGGATCTCACATGCACTGAGATATCCTTGCCTGTGTACAAATGGTTCAAGCAAAATTAACTCAAGAATGATGTTTCAGAAACAGAATTGCTTTCACATTGTTGGTGTCTGTTATTAAACAGACCTCTTGTTTCCAAGAGATCAATCATTTAATTACATTGTGTTTTCTTTTTTGAGAAGGCTCAGGGTAAAAAACATGCAGCAGAACCGACTGAAATTTCCTTAGTGGCATGTGATTGCCAAGGTAAAATAAGGCATAGTTCTTCAAGAAACTGCTTTTCTAAAAAATAAACTTTAAGAAAGAATGATTAAGGGCAGTTTAAAGAAAAGAAGGCTAGGAAATGAAAGGGTCTTTCCATATTTGAAATCCAGTGGTGAGAAATGAATCTGTCACTTGCCATAGACACCATTTTCTACCCACCTGCATCATCTATGTATAGTCTTACTGGATTCAATCAAATAACTGCTGATTAGCCCTTTTGGATTAGATAAAGATCCAACATGATTAGATTAGATTATATTTATTGGATTTATATGCCGCCCCTCTCCGCAGACTTGGGGCGGCTCACAACAATGGTGAAGAACAATACATAGTAGCAAATCTAATATTTAAAAATCTAGGTTACAGTTCTAGATTAAAGGTCCAAAAAAGAAACCCCAATATATAAAAAACAGCACACAATCAAATCATACACAAAAATTACATGGGCAAGGGGGAGATGTTTCAATTCCCCCATGCCTGATGGCAAAGGTGGGTTTTAAGAAGTTTACGAAAGGCAAGGAGGGTGCAGGCAATCCTGATCTCTAGGGGGAGCTGGTTCCAGAGGGTTGGAGCCACCACAGAGAAGGCTCTCCCCCTGGGTCCTGCCAGACAACATTGTGGGACCTAACCGGTGGCTGGGATTCATGCGGCAGAAGGCAGTCTCGCAGGTATCCTGATCTGATGCCATGAAGGGCTTTATAGGTCATAACCAACACTTTGAATTGTGACTGGAAACTGATCGGCAGCCAATGCAGACTGCGGAGTGTTTTCCATTATGGCCATGTCCATTGGAAAGTCCTCTGGAAAGTCCATAAGCAGAATTTGAGAATTGAAGCAGGCTTCCATTTGTGTTTCAGCTGGAATTAAGAATACATGCTGTTTGCTCTCTTTTAATCCATCCAATTGTAAAGTTTGGAGGCAAATTAAAAGGGCAGCCCACAGATATAAGACAAGTGACAAAATATTTTCAGGACAGGATAGAAGTTATTTTATCTCCCCCGAAGATCCTGATTGGGAAGGCTACCTGCTTTTTATAAAAGCTCTACATGGCTCTCCTCCAATAGCCCAGGGTGATCTTTCTCCCTGTAGTTTCTTCAGAAGATGATCAGTCAACTACGATGTATGGTTGCCTGTGATCTTTTCTGGAGAGTTGGGGTGGGGTGGGGTGGAATTGCAAGAAGCAACTGTCTCCCGAGCAAATATGAAAAAGTTTTTATTTTTGTTTTAAAAGAATAGACAATCTTTTCCCTGCTCCCCCCGTAAAAGAAAAGGTAATCCCATTTGCCTCCATGACTTTTTAAGAAAATCCTTATTCTTTGCAGAGGAAAAAAAGGGGATAATATTTTTCAAAGGCAGCCCTTTTATAACAGGGTTCAGCCTTAGGTTAATTAGGATGCATACATAGTAGTAGTGATACAGCAGAGTAGAGTAGAGTAGAGTGGAGTGGAGTGGAGCGGAGTGGAACATAATGGAATGGAACGGAACGGAACAGAACAGAACAGAATAGAATAGAATTGTATTGGCCAAGTTTAACTCAAGGGATTTAACTCAAGGTACATGCTCTCAATGTACATAAAAGAAAAGATAAATTCATCAAAAAGCATAAGGTACAATACTTAATGATAGTAATAATAATGCCCATAGGAAGAGAGACAGTGATATCCTTTACCTTATTTTGTATGTAAGCCTTCAACTTAATGTATTTTGTATAATCTCATATAGAAGCCACTCAAGTTTCAACTGTTTTATGGTTTATATTGGATTATATCTTACTGTTTTTCTTGTTCTGTAATATCCTCAATACACATTTTTATTTTTATTTTATTTATTTGTTTGTCAAGTATGTATTTGTAGTATACAAAGATATAACAATGTTTATATACATGATGCTAGTAAGAGAGAAACATTAGGGCAGTGAACAGAAGGCATACTGGTGCACTTATGCACGCCCCTTACTGACCTCTTAGGAATTGGGAGAAGTCAAGAGTGGATAGTCTAAGGGAAAAGTTTTGGGGGTTAGGTGATGATACCACAGAGTCAGGTAGTGAGTTCCATGCATCAACTATTCGGTTACTAAAGTCGTATTTCCTGCAGTCATGTTTAGAGTAGTTTATTTTAAGTTTGTACCTGTTGTGTGCTCGTGTGTTGTTGTGGTTGAAGTGTATGCATCTTAAAAGTTGCCATATTTGAAAAACACTGATTTATCAGAACATCTAGATCAGAGGTATCCAATCTTGACAACTTTAAGACCTGTGGACTTCAAAAACTGTCGAAAAATGGGTGGGGGTGCAGCCATCCAGGTCCAAACTGGTCAGAACTGGTCCGAACTGGTCCAAACTTACTGAATCCCACCTCTGCCTTTCAGGTGAGTGGCCAGGGGGTGGGTTTTGGTGCAGGGGTGGGTACAACTCAGTTCGGACCAGTTTGCCTGAATCGGTAGCAGCCCGCTGATGATATCATGATGATGTCACAGAATTGGATCAGACGTGCATTGAAGGGCTACCAAAATTTTTACTACCACAAGGTGGGCGTGGCTTATGCAGGATGTCCTACATTTTCTTTCAATATCTTTCAGTGCAAATTGGGTGTTCTGAGGTGGAGCTCCATTTTTGCTACCCCACTGCGTCTCCCCTGTCCGGGCAATGGCCCATCCCTGAGTACGTGCTGCCACCTTTTTTTGGGTGCTGCCACCTTTTTTTGAATGTTTTTGAATATTTTTTTTCTGTGCATGCTTAGAAGCCAAGTTTCTGACACTGCACATGTGTTGCCATTTTGTTTTTGATATTTGGGGGTTTTTAAATTTTTGGTTTTTGGTGCTTTTGCACTGTGTAAAAGGCATGTCCATGCAGTGTGGGGGGAAGAGAATTGGCAGCTAGGTAAGTTGGAACCCACGCCTGGCTGGGTGTGATGAGTGATGTTAAGTTGGTCATGCCCACCCAGTCAGATGACCACCTGGTCATGGTTATGCAGCCAATTATTAGGGCATAGAACTGGTTGTTAAATTATTTGAATCTCACCACTGGGTTTGCAAGCAATTGAGTATTCTCTCTATCTACAAGGGTTGGCCAGAAAGTAATGAACCACATCCCCCCCCCCCAGCCTACAGTAATGGGACGAATGTGAAACTTTAGATATACATTATTTAAATTGTCAGGAGTGCATGTGTAAATTTTGCATTTCTTCAGACAGATAGCGTAGCTGCAGCAGTGTTTTGAAATGGCGTCTTTAAAGTGATGTGTGTTACAAGCAGCATGTCATCATTGAATTTCTCACTGTGGAGAAAGAAACTATTGGGAACATTCACAAATGTTTGTGTACAGTTTGTGGAGAATCTGAAGTCGACAGAAGTATGGTTAGTTGCTGGCCACAAAGGGTAAGGCCATTAGAAGAACAGAACAAAAGAACAGAGTGTTAAATCCTTACAAGAATCAAACTGCAGACTCTTAGAGTAAGTAACGGTTCTTTTTATTAGAACAGAAGGTAACGGTTCACAGAATGGAAACAAGACAACAACAACATGGCCATGCCTGGCAGCTATATATATCCCGGGCTGCCAGGCTGAGCCAACCAATCACCTTGCAGTATTTTCCCGCCCAAGGAATATGGGGCGGGTACAAGGCCTAACTGTCCTCTGGACACAACACAGAGGGTGAGGCCATTAGAGCAAGGAGGGGAATCGACAGGGCATACATGCCCTAGTGTCTCGCTGGAGGAAAGTCATAGAATGGGATGGAGATTACATGGAAAAATAGGGAGTGTAGAAGAAACACCATTCTTTCTTCTAAGTTTCATTGTGTTCAATAAATAATAGTTGAAGAAAAAAAATGTGGTGCATTATTTTCTGGGGGACCCTTGTATGTCCCCTTCTTTCACTGTCTCTGATGGATAGATCTGGAATGTTTAGCATCCAATCATGATGCCGTTTTTCTTCTCTTCTCTCTGAACCTGAAACCCTTCTCCATTCTTTACTTTTAAAAAAATCTTTCTCTTCCACTTTTGATTTTCTGCTAAGTGGGTTATATAAAAGTTAAAAGGAAGACTTTTGGTCTGTGGTAAAATGATAATGTAAGAAATCATTGGGCTGATATTGAAGATACCAAAGTCTCAAGGTAACCGATAGAAACAGCAAAACTTTTCAAAGATTCCAAAAAAGAGCCAGAAAATGTATCTTTTAAAGGTCCGTTAAGGCTCATAAACTAAACCTTGTTGATATATCTCATTATATAGTAAGAGACAGTTTTATATAAATGGAAATAAAATAGATACCCATGCATATGTTCAACCTGCCACATTTTGGAAGGAACTGAGGAACAATGGGAAAGTCTTAGTATTATTAATACCTCATCAATAACCTGCAAAGCTAAAAGAGATTTAATGTATATACTTGGTTACCCAAACAGCTCCAAGACTTTATACATGGAAGTAACTGTTCATAGCTTTAATATATCTGCATTAATTTCTCATTTATAGAATAGATTTTACTTGGTCATTCTTCTCTTTTCATATAAAGTTAATCAATGATTCCATAATTGAATAATTGAAGTAGCTTTAATTTTTAAGTACTTTACAGAGACTTTAAACAAAAGTACCAATTCACAATTAAGGGATTTTCCTACTCTGCAGTTGACCAGACAAACACGGCATGGTAGACTTCAACTGTTTTCTTTATGTAGTTGTTTATCCCATGAATGAGGTAGGCTTGAATTGCCTCAGTGGTGCAGTGGTTAGAGTGCAGAACTGCAAACTACTTCTGCTGATCACCAGCTGACAGAAATTTGGCCGATCGAATCTCAGGATCAAGTTTGATGCAGCCTTCCATCCTTCCAAGGTGGGTAAAATGAGGACCCAGATTGTTGGGAGCAATATGCTGATTCTGTAAACCGCTTAGAGAGGGCTGTAAACCATTGTGAAGTGGTATGTAAATACGCACGAATCCCAGCGACTAGTTAGGTCCCACAGAGTTGGCCTTCTCCGGGTCCCGTCGACTAAACAATGTCGGCTGCTGGGACCCAGGGGAAGAGCCTTCTCTGTGGCGGCCTCGACCCGTTGGAACCAGCTCCCCCCACAGAGATTAGGATTGCACCCACCCTCCTTGCCTTTCGTAAACTTCTTAAGACCCACCTTTTCCGTCAGGCATGGGGGAATTGAGACATCTCCCCTGGCCTATATATTTTATGCATGGTATGTTTGTGTGTATGTTTTATTTTAAATAGGGTTTTTTTGTTTTTTAATTATTTAGTTTTTTAATTATTAGATTTGTTACCGTATATTGTTCTTATTATTGCTGTGAGCCACCCTGAGTCTACGGAGAGGGGCGGCATACAAATCTAAATAATAATAATAATAATAATAATAATAATAATAATAATAATAATAATAAATGTTCCATATTAATGCTCCTCCTCCCTCTTTAAGCCAATGGTAACATATTACAATTTCAAGGTGTCTAAAATCTGGAACCTTTTGACATGTTGGTAGCATGGGCAGGTAACAGAGTGGGCCTTCTCCAGGTCCTGTCGACTAAACAATGTAGTCTGGTCAGACCCAGGGGAAGAGCCTTCTGTGTGGTGGCTCCGACCCTCTGGAACCAGCTCCACCCAGAGATTAGGATTGCTCCCACCCTCCTTGCCTTTCGGAAACTCCTTAAAACCCACCTCTGCCGTCAGGCATAGGGAAATTGAAACATCCCTCCCTTGCCCATGTAGTTTCTGTGTATGATTCGATTGTGTGCTTGTTTTTTTTATATATTGGGGTTTCTTTTGGATTTTTTAACCTAAAACTGTAATTTAGATTGCTAAATATTAGATTTGTTACTATGTATTGTTTTTTACCATTGTTGTGAGCCGCCCCGAGTCTATGGAGAGGGGCGGCATATAAACCCAATAAATCTAATCTAATCTAATCTAACTTGCAGGAGGTGAGACCAGCTTTCTGATGATTGGCTGCTCTAGGCATGCCTCTTTCCCTCTCTCCTGCCGACCGTCCTCTTCCTATCTGAAAAACGCCTGGGCGATTGGCAGGCTTGCAGATGTAAGAACTTTGAAAACAGCACTCCCATACTTTCCTGAGAAAATGGTAAAGCAGAAAAACACAGGTCTAGCCATCTGTCAAAATCGCAAGCCTGCTGAATCAAGCAATTTTATGATATTAGCAAAAGCACCTATTCTCTTTTGCTTTTTTGTACCTGTTGAGCAGAACAGTGTCAAAACTCCCTATCTTCCCAAGCTTTTTCTCTGTATTGCTGTTGTGATTGTTGGATAGTTTCCCACCATCTGGTGGCATTCAGAAAAAAAAAGGAAAGTATACACTCTTACTACTGAGAGAGCAACAAAGCTAGAAAATTTAACCAATACTTTTTTATTTTTATTTTATTTATTTATTTATTTTGTCCAATACACAATGAGGGTTTTAGTGGGTATATATCTATATATACATAATAAAATACATGATGAAGGTTATAGAGGAGATACTCATAGTAAAATATATCTAAGAAAGAATAGAAGAGAAGATATAGGAATAAAACATATCAATGAAAGAATAGAAGAAGAGATATAGGAATAGAAGAAAGGTATAGGAGATATAGGAGAGCAATAGGACAGAGGACGGAAGGCACTCTAGTGCACTTGTACTCGCCCCTTACTGACCTCTTAGGAATCTGGATAGGTCAACCGTAGATAATCTAAGGGTAAAGTGTTGGGGGTTTGGGGATGACACTATGGAGTCCGGTAATGAGTTCCACGCTTCGACAACTCGGTTACTAAAGTCATATTTTTTACAGTCAAGCGGTTGATATTAAGTTTAAATCTGTTGTGTGCTCTTGTGTTGTTGTGGTTGAAGCTGAAGTAGTCGCCGACAGGCAGTACGTTGCAGCATATGATCTTGTGGGCAATACTTAGATCTTGTTTAAGGCGTCTTAGTTCTAAACTTTCTAGGCGCAGGATTGAAAGTCTAGTCTCATAGGGTATTCTATTTCGAGTGGAGGAGTGAAGGGCTCTTCTGGTGAAGTATTTTTGGACATTTTCAAGGGTGTTAATGTCTGAGATGCGATATGGGTTCCAAACAGATGAGCTGTATTCGAGGATGGGTCTGGCAAAAGTTTTGTAAGCTCTGGTAAATAGTGTGAGATTGCCAGAGCAGAAGCTACGTAGGATTAGGTTTACAACTCTTGAAGCCTTCTTGGCTATATTGTTGCAGTGGGCTTTGGCACTAAATCTTTTGTTATTACCGTGTTTCCCCAAAAGTAAGACAGTGTCTTACTTTCTTTTTACCCCCAAAAGCCCCACTACGTCTTACTTTCGGGGTATGTCTTACATTGGAAAAAAATTGAAAGGGTCGCGTTCCCGAAGGCATCTCCCCAGAGTCCAGAAGGGCAGCCGCGGGACAGGAGCCTCGTGAGCCCTTTTCCAAGTTCAACCTCAGGGCTCCAAGCGGCGTGCACGCGTGGAGCCGCAGACGCGTGTCGGGGAAGGGTGTGTCTGGAGGGGAGGAGCCACTCTGCGCAGTTGGGCAGCCCCACCTGCCTGCCGGAAAGGAGGCGGGCGAAGGAGGGCGCAGCTCCGGCCGCTCGCCTCGGAGCCGGTCGGCCTCGCTGGCTGCTTGCAGCCGAGCCTCGGCAGGACTCGGTTGCTGGGACGAGCGCCTTCGCTGCAAGCCGCCGCCCGCTCGGCTCGCTTCGGACCAGCGCCGTCCTTCACTTTGCCAAGCCGGGGAAGAGGCGGTGGCGCCGCGGCGAGGCGAAGGCAAGGGGCGTGCGGGGAGCTTGGAAGCGACGTCATCGGGCTCCCCCCCGGCAATACCCCCGTGTTTCCCCGAAAGTAAGACATATGTCTTACTTTCGGGGTACGGCTTATATTAGCTGACCCCCCTGAAACCCCCGATACGTCTTACAATCGGGGGTGTCTTACTATCAGGGAAACAGGGTAGTATACCAAGGTCTTTAACCGAGTGGGGATTATCTGTGATAATTTGATCATTCAGTTCGTATTTAGAGTTCAGATTTTTCTTCCCAATGTGTAGGAGAGAGCATTTGCTAGTTGAGATTTGGAGTTGCCATGTGTTAGACCACTCAGAAACAGTGTCAAGGTCTTTTTGAAGAGTAGTTGTGTTATCAGTGGTGTTGAAGAGTTTTACATCGTCGGCGAAGAGGACACAGTTGCTTGTAATGTAATTGCTTAATCGAGTCCACACATATGAAATCAGGACAGTGTTATTGAGTGGTAAACCAAAATAAAGGCAGGTGAAGGATTTAGAAATGGGAAGAGCAAATGCTATAAGCCCCTTTCTACAGACTCAAGGGCCAATGGGTAGCATTTAAATAAGCACAAGAAAGCAAACTGAATATCAACCTTGTGCCTTTATAATCGTATATCATCTCGGTTGTCACCTGAGATCATGATTTATTTTCAGTTCAGCTGCAGGGGTCACTTACATTGAGAAGAACAACGTCTTTTGCAGTGATGAAACTCTGTGGAGGTTGTGGGAAGTGCAGCAGAAGGAACCTTTGCCCTTATCCTTCTCTCAACTCTGGAATTTCAGCCACCCACGTAGGTGATTTAAGATCATTGTGGGCTTGATTTAGCAAGGATGAGATTGATGAGGGGACAACCAAGCTGCCAGTTATCTGCTTTGCTTTATTTGTTTTTTCCCTCCTTTGTGTAATATAACAAATGAGGTGAGCTTTGCTAACCCAAATCAGGGGAATTATTGCCAGTGAGGAAATGCCCTTAAAATGCATTCCGATTTATACATGGAATGTATTATCAGCTTCCCATCCTCAATCCAATATATACATTTCAGCTGCTGTCATAGCCTACACCTTGGTTAGAACCATGGGGAAAAGGGACAGCTAGCAAATCTGATGACATGATGTCATGTTTTTAGTTCGCAGTGAGATTTTTTTTACACAGAAGAAATGATTGCTTAGTAACAAGGCAGATTCACTTTTTATATAAAACACTCAAATATATCTGCAAACAGCCAAATTTCTACAATATGATCTGAAATACTGGTCCAGATGCTTTCTTTCTTTCTTTCTTTCTTTCTTTCTTTCTTTCTTTCTTTCTTTCTTTCTCTTGATGAGGAGCAGGGATGGGTTGCTACCAGTGCCGTAGGTGACTGCGCACCAGTATGGGTCACGAGATTGCACAATTTGCACGCAACCACTCCAGAGCAAGTCCTTTGGGCACCGTCATCTTTTTTCTTTAATTGTTTTGTCGTTTTTGCTTCCTACGCATATGCAGAAGCAAAATCTCATGAGAGGACACCCGTGCGCATGAAATTTCAGCAATCTTTTGCTTCTGCACACGCATGGAAGCAAAAAAAATCATCATAGGGGAAGGTTTGCCTATTTGCCAATGACTCTAAAGTGTGCAATAGGGTTGATATTCCTGGAGGCGTCTGTAATATGGTAAATGATTTAGCTTTACTAGATAAATGGTCAAAGCAATGGAAACTGCAGTTTAATGTTTCCAAATGTAAAATAATGCACTTGGAGAAAAGGAATCCTCAATCTGAGTATTGTATTGGCAGTTCTGTGGTCGGGCAGTAGGAAAAGCAAGTAGGATGCTTGGCTGCATAGCTAGAGGTATAACAAGCAGGAAGAGGGAGATTGTGATCCCGCTATATTGAGTGCTGGTGAGACCACATTTGGAATAATGTGTTCAGTTCTGGAGACCTCACCTACAAAAAGATATTGACAAAATTGAACGGGTCCAAAGACGGGCTAAAAGAATGGTGGAAGGTCTTAAGCATAAAACGTATCAGGAAAGACTTAATGAACTCAATCTGTATAGTCTGGAGGACAGAAGGAAAAGAGGGGACATGATCGAAACTTTTAAATATGTCAAAGGATTAATTAAGATTCAGGAGGGAAGTGTTTTTAATAGGAAAGTGAACACAAGAACAAGGGGACACAATCTGCAGTCAGTTGGGGGAAAGATCAAAAGCAACATGAGAAAATATTATTTTACTGAAAGAGTAGTAGATCCTTGGAACAAACTTCCAGCAGACGTGGTTGGTAAATCCACAGTAACTGAATTTAAACATGCCTGGGATAAACATAGATCCATCCTAAGATAAAATACAAAAAATAGTATAAGGGCAGACTAGATGGATCATGAAGTCTTTTTCTGCTATCAGTCTTCTATCAAAACTTTCTTGCGTGTACACCCCCTCACGAGATTTCGATGCATTTTTGCTTCCTGCACATGTGCGGAAGCAAAATCATGCTGGCACACAGGCACTTCTAGTCCTCGACTCCCTATGCTGCGCATGAAGCACATTGGTAACAGGAGGTAGGAAAAATGCATCCCTGATGAGGAGTGAAGTTTCTTGTGCATCCTGGAGTGCAGTTTGTACAGGGCACCAACTGAATGGGGCTTTTTTTTTCTCCAGTTTTCTAATAGTCAACTGGAAGGAGGTCATACATTGGATCATTGTATTCTCTGCATTTTCTTAGCAGTGGGAATGAATATAATCAATAAGTCTATACCAGACTGCTTTGAAAGAACAACTGCTTTGCTCTTTTCACCGCAAACTACCAAGAGATTTTGGTAGTTGATGAAAAAGCCACCAAGGTATGGTGAAACTGAGTTAAAAGGCACAAGAAAGCTGAAAGAAATGCAGAGGAGAATAACCCTCAGCAAATCCAGAGCTCAAAGAAATAAAACCATCTAATCTGTCAGCAAAAATAAGTATCACAAACAAATAAACACCAAATAAATTTGAACAGGGTCACAATATTAATTGTTCTATTGCTTGCTGTAAAGGAGACATGCATCATTACTAAACGGCAATTGTCTAGATAAAGAAACAATATTTTAGCTTATTGGGATATATGAATCCAATAAATGTACCTTGAAAGAAGGGATGAAAATGAAAATTTGTGCCAGGCAGGCTTCTGTATGAAACAGGGAGAGTAGGTGGAAATGGTAACTTAATTAAATAAATATCCTTTCCAAATACATTACGAAAGAACAAAGTGATTGATAGAACATTTTAAAAATTTATCAGTGGATGAAAAATATTCAAGAACGTGTTTGTTTTGTAAAATTACAAAGCAGCGGAATATGTATGTATTTGTCTGGGTGTTTTTCAACAGTGGAGCTTAAAGTCTTCTTTTGTGATACACTTTTATATAAATTATCAATGGCTTCAGGTGTTATCAGGCAACACACCTCACTATTTGATGGTCATTACAAGGCTGTATGGCACAGTTCTCCCAAACAACAGTGTTATTGACATTCCTTATGAGGTTGAATTCATTTTAAAACCATTTTGCCACTCCATTATGATCTGCAGGCTTCTGTAATGCTCCACTATTCTCTGGATGAACAAAGGACACATTTCTTGCATCAGGATTTTAACTCTTAATTAAACTCTTATCTTTTCATCTTTTTCATTTTTTAATTTGTCACTCACCTTGAGTACTCACTTGAGTAAAAAAAGAAGCCTGTCCAGATAAATTGGTCCTTCTAAATAACTAAGGAAAAAAGCCTGCTCCTTGAATAGAGTTTGGGTTGAATACCCCAACAACAATTGGAGATTTAAGGATGTTTCATTCATTATAGGCAGAATGCAGTTAGCTACAACCTTCCATTCATTCATGTATTCTATCCATGGGTGACGGGGGAAGTCTTAAACCTTGATTATCCTTACAGTTTTGTCTCTTTTATTTCTCCAATACAAATTATACAAACATGTTCAATACAAAGATGTTGAAATTCTAGAAAGAGTGCAAAGTGCAAAGAAGAGCAACAAAGATGATGATGATAATGATTAATAATAATAATAATAATAATAATAATAATAATAATAATAATAAGATTTGTATGCCGCCCCTCTCATGAAGACTCGGGGCGACTCACAACAGAAGGGGACTAGAGGCTAAAAGAACTAGTTTAATGAAAAGAAGGACTAGGGGCAGCAGTGGGCTGCTGGGGGTTCTCAGAGGTTTGAGAGAACTTCTAGCTTAGATTCTGTGCAGATTCTGTGCAGTTTGGAGAATCCCTAAATCCCACTCCTGGCTAGCCTCCTGGCCATGGGGCCTGTTTTAGATGCCAAGTAAGTGCAAAGCATGCAGGGAGGCTAGGGAGGGTGAAAATGGGCCTGCCAGAAGTTTCTGGCCTCCAAGGGGCCTCTGCAGTCTGAGGAGGCCATTTTTGCCCTTCCGGAGTTTTGAGAAAAGCTTCCAGAGCTCAGGGGGGTAAAAATGCCTTCCTTCCATGGTGCAGGAGGCTAAGTAGGCCACGCATACCCAGCAACCCCTTGCTATTTTTTTTGAAGCCCATCATTGTCTAGGGGTGATATGATAGCAGTGTACCAATATTTCAGGGCTGCTACAAAGAAGAGGAAGTCAAGCTATTCTCCAAAGCATCTGAAGGGAGGAAAAGAAGCCTTGGATGGAAACTAATGAAGGAGAGGAGCAACCAGAATTAAAGAGAAATTTCCTGACAATTAGAACAATTGAGCAGTGGAACAACATTGTTCTCCAGCAGTTGTAAATGCTCCAACACTGGAAGTTTTAAAGAAGACATTGAATAACCATTTGTCTGAAGTAGTGTAGGGTTTCCTGCCTCAGCAGGAGGTTGGACTAGAAGACCTCCATGGTCTCTTCCAATCTGTTCTTCTGTTCTGTTCTGTTCCATTCTGTCCTGTCTCGTCTCGTCCCGTCCCGTCCCGTCCCATCCCATCCCATTCCATTCCATTCTATTCCATTCCAGTATAAAATACTAGCATAAAGGTAAGATAATTGCAGTTCCACCACTAGGAAAACATTTGCTCTCCTTCAGTCTTCTAGAGCTATGATTTCTCAAACAGAAGAGCCTCCAAGATGATATTTATTAGTTTCTTTAAGATTCTCAGATGAGACTCATCTGCTCCTTGAATCTTAAACTTGGGATCTTGCTGAAACGTTTTGTGTTTTACAAGTTTAATCCCATCACTCCCGGGTTAAACTCATCTGCACATGTAAAGAAGGCTTTGTGCAGAGGGTTATTTTCACTTAAATTTGGCTCTGGTGGGTGGATCTCAAGCTGGGAGACCGGTAAGGGGGCATGTCCAATCAGCCATCATTTCTGGTTTGGCAAGCAGGAGTAAATGCCCGCTACCGGTCCTACCTCTGTTAAGAGCAGTATTAAAATATCTGTATAGAATTATAGTTTCTTAAAGCCACTGTATATGTTAGAAATAATAATAAACTAGTAAACACATTGTTCTAATGCAGGCAGATGTGGAAAATGTTCTCATCTTCTGAATCCCATGCTTTTAAATGTTCCTGATAGGCTGAAGGAGAGCAGATGACATCAGAAAACTGTGTAAATGATTGGATAACTGTGGGTAAATTATGATTGTAAACTCCGAGTGTAACCTGTAAGTGAGATGGATGGCATGGATGTTTACTCAATAAATAATACATTTTTTGTGTTTGTTCCTACCATACAGAGGAGAGACTTTGCTTTCAGGTAGAAAAATGATTGCACAAACTCTCTCTCACACAGACATATGTACTCACACTCACAACTTTCTGAAGCAGATGTGGGAGATTGAAGGAGCTGAAGAGTGAGATTAGTAGGGAAACATTCTTGTACAAGCAAGGGACTGGGATTGGGGATTATTTAATTATGGGGAACAGTGATGTAATTTATGTCACCTTATTATCGGAACAGAAGACTTGGCTGTTTATCATTTGAAAGGGCTTTAAAGTTTATAATTTGAAATGACATTAAAAAAGTAATGAGAAGTGCTGCTTAATTATGTAATATAATTAATAAAAACACTGATCATTGCAGGCTGGACACAAAATATATCTTTACAGGTCTTGTAAAGGTAATATAAGAGGCAGTACTGCCCTTAGTCAGTATCCAGGTCCATTCAAGTTAAAATTAGGCAGAAGAATCAAGGGTCAACAAATGAGATGATAGCTCTCCTCTTTTCATATCTCCTGACTGCATCACTGAAATTTATAAATGGAAAAGGATCCAATATAATAATATTGACTACAACCGAAAGAAGTCAAAGGAAAAAAAAAACAAATTTCAAGAGGAACAACTTAAGTCGCCCAGTCAATGTTCTCATTATGGTAAAGTGTATAGAAACATAGAAAGCTGACCTCAGAAAAAGCTCTCCCAAGCATGTAAACTATACTGCTCAAAGAAATAAAGGGAACACTCAAATAACACATCCTAGATCTGAATGAATAACACATCCTAGATCTGAATGAATGAAATATTCTCATTGAATATTTCATTTGCACAACTATTCCATTTGCACAACAGCATGTGAAATTGATTGTCCATCAGTGTTGCTTCCTAAGTGGAGAGTTTGATTTCACAGACGTTTGATTTACTTGAAGTTATATTCTGTTGTTTAAGTGTTCCATTTATTTATTTATCTATCTATCTATCTATCTATCTATCTATCTATCTATCTATCTATCTATCTATCTATTTATTTTTGAGCAGTGTAATTTGCTGGCAATTGACCTACTACCTCTGCTGGAAGTTCTGCTACTCATTCTGTGAAGTAATACTTTCTAATATTTTTTCTACTTTTTCTGTCAGTTTGAGATTATGCCCCTGTGTCCTTACCTTTCGCTTAATATTAAAAATAACGACTCCTAGAAACATATTTACACTCTTAATATATTCTGTCTCTTCTGTCAATCTAGGATAGGGGTCTCCAACTTTGGCAGTTTTAAGACTTGTGGACTTTAACTTCCAGAATTCAGCAAAACTGGCTCAATAATTCTGGAAATTGAAGTCCACAAGTCTTAAGGTTGTCAAGATTGGAGAACCCCTGATCTAGGCTGTACATATTCAGTTCCTCCAATATGTTTTTCACCAACTTGTCATTAACATTTGCAGTCAAGGATTTACATTATAGCTACTACTTCAAACCATAATGAACTACAGAATACCAGTATATACAAATCTAGTTGTTACTGTCTTCATGCAAAATAATCTATTTTGAGCTGAGAAGATTCAGAAATGATTAGAAGAAAATGTGCTATTCTCACATTTATTTGTTGTTTATCAGAGCCACCCGACTTTTCATATATAAAGATTCATAGTGTAATATATAATATAAAGATTTCATATATATTCAGATTTATAATATAAATCTGAAAATATAGAACAGTATCTGCTCTTCTATAAGAAAAGTGGCAGCCTGAAGTAAAAACTTGAATGAATAGCAGAAAGTTTCCTAATCATTTTTGAAGCACACTTTCCTTCTTTTTGACAGAAGAGCAAATGTCTATTTTTCTACCCATTTCATACATGCTTATCCTGTGGTTCCACCAAGAGCTTCCTATTCATCCCTTTTCAACAAAATCATTGCATTGTATTAGAATTCTGAAGTATTTGAAAATAATGGACCCTATCAGAAAAATATTTAAAGAAAAATACTTGAAAACAGAATTGTTTTCAATTGAGTGTAGATTGCCAGAGAATAGCTAGAAGGGATAAGAATGCATTCTTAAATGAACAGTGCAAAGAAATTGAAGAAAACAATAGAATAGGGAGGACCAGAGATCTCTTCAAGAAAATTGGAGATATGAAGGAATGTTTTATGCAAAGATGGGCATGATAAAGGACCAAAATGGCAGGGACCTAATAGAGGCAGAAGAGATTAAGAAGAGGTGGCAAAATTACACAGAAGAACTATACAAGACCAAGCTTAACGTACCTGATAACCACGATGGGGTGCTCACTGATGTCGAGCCAGAATCCTGGAATGTGAAGTCAAATGGTTTGTAGGAAATCTGAGCAATAACAAAGCTAGTGGAGGTGTCAGTATTCCAGCTGACCTATTCAGAATCTGAAAAGATGATGCAATAAATGAATGAATAGATAGATAGATAGATAGATAGATAGATAGATAGATAGATAGATAGATAGATAGATAGATAGATAGATATTGCTTCAATGACTATGCTAAAGCCTTTGATTGTGTGGATCACAATAAATTGTGGCAAGTTCTTAAAGACTTCTTTCTCACATCGTGAGAAAGGCAGTGCTAGATGAATATCAACAACCTCAGATATGCAGATGATTCCAGTATAATGGAAGAAAGTGAAGAGGAACTAAAAAGCCTCTTGATGCAGGTTAAGAAGGAGAGTGCAAAAGTTGGCTTGAAACTCAACTTTAAGAAAACAAAGATCATGACATCTTGCCATTATAGTGGTATCATCTGCATATCTAAGGTTGTTGATATTTCTCCCAGCAATCTTAATTCCAATTTGTGATTCATCTAGCATTGCCATTTTCATGATGTGCTCTGCATATAAGTTACCGTAAATAGGCAGGTTGATAGTATACTGCCTTGCCAAACTCTCAAATCCTGGCAAATAGGTGAGAAAGAAATGGAAGTAGTGACAGATTTTATTTTTCTGAGCTCCAATATCACCACAGATGGGGTCTACAGCCAAGGAATTAAAAGACGATTGCTCCTGGAGAGCAAGCTATGGCAAATCTAGACAGCATACTAAAAAGCAGAGATATCACCTTGCCAACAAAAGTGTTATGGTTTTCCCAGTTGCAATGTAGGGCTGTGAAAACTGGACCATAAGAAAAGTTGAGCACCAAAGAATTGAAGCCTTTGAACTATGGTGCTGGAGAATATTCCTGCTAGTCCGTTGGACTACAAGGTGTTCAATCCAGTCAGACCTAGAAAAGATCAATCCTGACTGCTCTTTAGAAGATAAAATCCTGAAGATGAAACTCAAATACTTTGGCCAGCTAATGAGAAGGAAGGTTTCACTGGAGAAGAGCCTAATGCTGGGAAAGTTTGAGGGCAGAAGAAGAAGGGGATTTCAGAGAATGAGGTGGGTGGATAGAGTCACTGAAGTAGTTGGTGTTAGAATGTCTAGATAATATAATAAACCTTCAGCAAACTATAAGTAGAGTTAATGTAGCAATTTATTTTTATTTTTTTATTTATTATTTGTCCAATATACAATACATATGGAAGAGAATAGACATTAAGTAATATATATAAAGATAGAAAGTAAAAAAGAAGAGAAGTAGATGGGAGGGAGAGAATATATATGATATAAGAGATAAAGAGAGAATATATATGATATATGAGATAAGGAAAGACAATTGGACAGGGGACGATAGGCACATCAGTGCACTTATATGCGCCCCTTACTGGCCTCTTAGGAACCTGGAGAGGTCAATCGTGGAGAGTCTAAGGGAGAAATGTTGGGGGTTGGGAGTTGACACTATTGAGTTTGGTAATGAGTTCCATGCTTCGACAACTCGATTGTTAAAGTCATATTTTTTACAGTCAAGTTTGGAGTTGTTAGTCAGTCAATGAATTTGACTTAGTACAAAATAGAACAATATTATTATATACGGATAGGCAAATAAACAATAGTACTTACACAGTCCAATATCATGCACATATAATCCTAATAATGGTTTACAAACCAGGTTATCGCACACAGCAAAATATACACGCAGCAAATATAAATCTCTCCAGTATAAACTCCTCCAAGAGGAACATCATTGGCTCACTCTTATGGCCAACCAGCAAATGACTCTTAAAGGTACGGTCTTAAACCTCTGTATTGCAACACCCAACATATTTACATACAGTATACTAACAGTTGGCATGAGCTTAAATGGACTCCAGGGAATGGTAGAGGACAGGAAGGCCTGGAGGAAAGTTGTCCATGGGATCGCAATAGATCAGACAGGACTTTGCAACTAAGAACAATACTTGAAAACAATTAGAAAAGCAAATGTTCAAAAGAAAAAATATTTTATCCTGGTGCAGAAAAGATAGTCGTGCCATTTCAAAATAAACATAATAAGAAATTACTTGACCTAAAAAAACTCCATATAAAGGTTATTTTTCTGACAGTCATTAGCTTTAAGGCTGCCAAATCAGAGATGCAAAAATTGAGACAACCATCAGGGGACATGAAGGAGTTAGAATTGTTATCAACATATCTCTTTGCTGCTATCCAGTGATCATCTTTCAGCCCTGATAGGTTAATCTTAAAAGAAGGTACATGAAATAGAGATCAGATGACCTATCCTTAGGCAGGTGACACCAGAGACTGAAATATGCCTGTCAGCAAGATAATATATTCAGGTTGACTTTTTTGGTTATCAATAAGAATTCTTCAGAGATATTTTTCTCTCTCAATGCATCAGTAACAGCAGTACATCATTTACCAATTTATAGTCCCCGACAATTTATAGATTGCAGACTCTACATCTGGTCCATAAGACTGTGTCAATAGTTTCTGAAAGTGTGGGGCATTGCTTGAGATATTCTTTGACAGAAGGTTTACCTCCACCAGCATTAGCCTATATCTAAGTGTAATGGTGAAGGTAAAGCTTCTATCAAGGATTTCCTCAAGCAATGTCCCACATTTTCAGAACCTATTCAGTTACAGGTTTCTGTCAGAGCCAGTCTGGTGTCATGGTTAAGGTACTGACTGGAAACTAGGAGACTTTGATTTCTAATTCCAATTTACACACAAAGCCAGCTGGATGACTTTGAGACAGTAATTTTCTCTCAGTCCCAGGAAGAAAACTATAGCAAACCACTTCATAAATATTGCCAAGAAAACAGCAGGGACTAACTAGACCAGGCAGCCACCAGGCATCAACAATGATTTGAAGGCACCCCCCCCCCCAAAAAAAACCCAAATAAACCAGAAACCTGGCTTCTTTGTTGGACTATAAATCCTGTCAGCCCAACAAAAATTCAAATAATCCAACGACGATAGCAAATAATTAATTCTCTAAATCTCTCTCCTGTCAGTTAATAGTCATCTGGGTTTTTGCAGCTGAAATATGGTAGCTCTACCAAGTCTGGTATGTGATTCAAAGCCTGCCTTACCACGAATAACTAAAATAGAAAGAATTCATATTATCAAGGTAGAGCTTCAGCATGGAAAATGGAGGGAGGGAGATAAAGAGGGCATATTATTTAGCTAAGATTAATTTCTGATTAAGAAACTTCATTTAAAAAAGTCTTTCCTGGCTTGTAATAAGGGTCCTGATCTAGTGCATGCTTCTTCCTGATAGGTAGAATTTGCATTGCTAGACTATACCAAAGGTGTCAAACTCACGTCGTTGTGATTTTTCTCCCCTTCACTAAACCAGGCCTGGGCATTGCCAGTGTGTGATGCAACCAGCCTGTGGGCCATGAGTTTGACAGCCTTGGACTAGATGATGCCCCACTTAGATCTTCATTTGAATATTCTGTTGCTCTCATTCCTGAAGTTTTAGGGTCATCTTGATAATTTGAAGAAGATGCTGGGAACAGCCAAGGTGTCAAGCCGAAGTCTTCATGTGGAGTTAGAGAGTTCAGCCTGACACAACACAAGGGGGGATGGGAGGGGTAGTAAGTAGTCAGAGGGGAAAGTTACTAGACACAACCAAAGATTTCTTTCTCCAAGCCAAGGCCACCATTTGTTCTGCCTCAACTGAAGAGAAGAGGAAGTTGATAAGCCCCTGCACACAGACTGGCTCTCTTGATGAACTTGTGGGTGTGGGGGATGTAAGATGAACCTTAACCTAGGTGGGATTCTGGGAAGTACTCAGAATTGGAATGACAATGGAGTAGCTAACATGGTTCTGTTAATAAATCAAGCTCTGATTGAGAGAATTGGACTGGGACTTGTTTTATTTCTCAGATGCTATTTAGAACTCTGACACAAGGATCATATATTGCAGAAGAGACGGAGTAACGACTCGGACACAAGAGCTGGATTTAAACTTGGGTCATTTTTATTATAATAAATTTGCATAATTTATTAATTAAATTAGCATGAATTAGCATAAATTTGCATAATCAACATACTCAACTATGACCCGGAACCAAATGGACCTGCAGGGTCAAACAAATACTTCCGGGGCGGAAATGACGTAAAAGGTCAACATTCCTGGGCAACTATGGGCGTAATCGATGCTGGTCCAGGTGAGGGACCTCTCCCTCACCTGAGACCCTGCCATACACTCGCATGAGGGGGGTCCCGCCGGCTCACCCCTACCCTGGGACTTCAATAGCGGGACCCAAAGACAGGTTCCCCCCAAGTGCGCAGGTAGCACCCACCATGGTCTTGGAGAGAACCTGTCAATCATCCCCAAAGATGCCCAAGGGAGAACGCGCAGTTGCTGAAACCACCCAGATTTCCGCCCCTAACCTGCCTACCCAATGACCAGAGGTAAGCCAATTAACCTAATTAAATGCAAACACCCCCTAACCGCACATCCATCTCCCCAGTGTGGAATGGGCGAAAAAACAGCCTGGCCTAATGGGCGAAGCTGCAAAAAATTCCCATTCGGCCCCCGCAGGCGACCCCTAGGCACACTGCAAAATAGGGAAGGGCGGGTGGGTGTCTGCTCACGAAGCCAGGTCCGGGCGAAAAGGCTGTTTCCCGGCCTGCTGCCCCTTAAATAGGGCCAGCAGGCCCCGCCCAGACCTGACGACATGCCCAGCCACGTGGGCAGGGCATTCCCGGCCGAAATCTCGTCCCGCGAGATTTCGGCCGAAAACAAGATGGCGGCCGCCATCTGAAGGGTCCGAGTCTGCCCGGCCCTTCAGCAACATCGCCGTGGGGCCGGTAAGTCAGCCGGCGTTATTCTTCCAATAATGTGACTTCCTTGGCAAATAATACCTTCCTTAACTCATACCTTCAGAAGAGGCAGCAATAAAATGTTCTTCTTCCCTCCTCCTTTTCAACAAATTCTAGATTTAATTTGATTTAATTTATTAGATTTGTATGCCGCCCTTCTCCGGAGACTTGGAGCGGCTTGGAGATAACTCCAACTTGAAAGGGAGGGTGGCAAACCATTTGCATGATGGCTAATCCAAAGACAAAAATAACCACTGCTCTTGTAGAATCTAATACTGGAATAAAATCTTATGTCAAAACATTGTTTTCCTGTTGTTTCCTTTGCTTCCAAACTTTAAGTTGCATAAGATAATAAAGTTGGGTTGCCTAAGTAGGCAAACAAGGTAGTAATTATAGGGAACATGTTGGTCTCTTTGGCTTGCTTTGTATTTTCATAGATTAATAGTACTGTACTTGATTATGAATTATAGGGCAGCATATGCTCCTGCTGACCCAGCAATTCATTTACTGTGCATGCCTGACAGCTTGTCCATAATAGCTTCCAGTACTATTAACATAACACTGGTGAGAACAGATATATTAATGTGTTTTTAATGCATTGTTCTCTAGTTCTTTTTAGTACCCAAGATACACTTGTTAGGTGTGTGTGTTTGCCCACTGATATAGTACATTTTTGTCAAGCAAACATTTTATTTATTGAGGATATTCTCAATCCTTAGATATATTAAAACATTGGCAAAAAGAATCAGAACACAAAATACAAACTGTGTGGAAATGAACTTGTAGATGACACTCAATCTGTCAAAGACCTTGGAGTACTCATATCCAATGACCTAAGTGCCAGAGCCCACTGCAACAACATTGCCAAAAAAGCATTAAGAGTTGTTAATCTAATCTTACGTAGCTTCTTCTCCAAAAACATTGAACTGCTAACCAGATCTTACAAAAGTTCTAGAATACAATTCACCTGTATGGTACCTGCATTGTGTATCAGACCTAAATACAATTGAGAGAGTCCAGAAATATTTCACAAGAACAGTCCTTCACTCCTCTCTTGCAACAAAACACCTTACTCCAGCAGACTTGAAATACTGAAATTAGACAATTTACAACTATGTCACCTCCAATCTGATCTAACAGTAGTTCATAAAATCATATACCAAAGTGTCCTTCCTGTTAGTGACTACTTCACCTTCAACTGCAACAACACATGAGCACGTGATAGATTAAAACTTAATGGTAACCGCTCCAATCTAAATGGCAGAAAATACGATTTCAGCAATAGAGTGATCAACGACTGGAATGCATTACCTGACTCTGGTTTCTTCCCCAAACCCCAAAATCTTTAATCTTAGATTGTCTACAGTCGACCTCTCCCCTTTTCTAAGAGGTTTGTAAGGGGTGTGCATAAGCTAACCATTGTGCCTACCATCCCTATCCTACTGTCCTATTGTCTTCTTTTATCATTACCTACTACTTACTTACTTACTTACTTACTTACTTACTTACTTACTTACTTACTTATTGATTAGATTTGTATGCCGCCCTTCTCCGAAGACTCAAAGTGGCTCTTATAACTTATGTTATGCTTATGCTCTCAAAACCTATGTTATGCTTATGCTTATACATCCTACTATCTACTTATGTTTCATTGTGCTTCCAATGGATATATTTTAATTTCTCAACAATCCTATGAAGTAGCTGAAATAATTGGTCTTCAAGTGGTTTGCCAAGAAGAAAGAGTCAAACAGATTTTTACATGTGACTGTGTTTTGGAGAAATGAAATTCATCTTAAATAGGTTGAAGGGTTTTTTTATTCTGCCCCTCAGTTGCTAATCCCCCTCCCCACAGCAGATGAACATATAACTTTCTACATATGCTGTGTATGACAAAATATTAGTATTGTAGGGAGAAAAAAATCCATTTGGAGGACTGCTTGGCCTCCTGAAAGGGAAGAGAAGATAACTGATTATTTACTTAAAATGGTGAATTGTACTCAAAGCCTTCATATACCCATAGTGCACACTTTTCAGGCAGAAGAAATACTAGGGGGGAGACTCTTACAAAATAGGCAAAACCAAAAGCTGTGGTTGAGTTTAGATGAAAATGATATGAAAATGTGATTTCTGTTTCTAACAATGATTTTGGAAGTAGAAGTAGAAAACAGAGAGCATGGCAAAATGAAGAAGGCCAGTATTTAGCAGAGCCAGATGCTACTCCAAGGTGAGTTTGCTTTGGAGCGAAGAGATGGTTGCTAGTGACCAATGGCAGGGGGTGCAAACTGAAATTGAGTTCTTCACTTTGATTATTTGCATCAAGGTTTGATGTTCTTATATTTTGAACCACCTTGTTCCCTCAACATAACGTGCAGTTTCCTTCCTTGAAACTTGAATGTTGCCCACAAAATAAAATCATTTTTCTGAAGCTTTTAAAGGGAAGAGATAATCTTAGTGAAAGGTTTAGAAGATGGATTGGCAAGAATTTATTTATTTATTTTGTCCAATACAAATTGAAAGTTAAAGAGAATAAAAACGTGTAGTAGTAAATATCAGGGAAGGGATAGAAGAAGAGATATGAGAATAGAATACATCAATGAAGAGTAGAGGAAGGATATATGGATGGGAGAAAAGACATATAAAATATAGGAGAGACAATTTGACAGGGGCGGAAGGCACACTAGTGCACTTATGCTGATCCCTTACTGACCTCTAAGGAATCTGAAGAAGTCAACCGTGGAAAGTCTAAGGGAAAAATGTTGGGGGTTGGGGGTTAACACCACAGAGTCTGGTAATTAGTTTCATGCTTCAACAACTTGATTGCTAAAGTCATATTTTTTACAGTCAAGTTTGGAGCGGTTGATATTAAGTTTGAACCTGTTGCGTGCTCTTGTGTTATTGCGGTTGAAGCTGAAGTAGTTGTTGACAGGCAGGATGTTGCAGCATATGATCTTGTGGGCAATACTTAGATCATGTTTAAGGTGTCGTAGTTCTAAGCTTTCTAGACCCAGGATGGTAAGTCTAATTTCGTAGGGTATTCTGTTTTGAGTGGTGGAGTGAAGGGCTCTTCTGGTGAAGTATCGTTTAAAACTCAGTATCTATGGCAAAAACATTATAGCATAGCTGAAAAGACATATTCCTTTAAATTGTGCTTTCTTTCAGCATCTGTTTGCCTATTTGATAAAATAATATTCCCATGGGCATTGGGATATTCTAAGAACGTAGTCCAGCCAGAAAGTTCAGAGTCATGATTTTTTTTTTAATTACGAGGAAGAACATATCTTCCTTTTATGTTACTTATTAAAGCAGTGGTCTCCAAATACAGCCTATTGCATCCATCTTCCTTGAAGTTGGCCTTGATATTTGAAAATTATGAGAATAACAATCTTGGAAGCCAAGAAATCACTATATTAAGTGAAATGATCCGAGTAAACGGCTTTGAGTTAAAACGCTTTATTCTTCCACAGAGAAACAACAGCCGCGACTTACTTTCACTGCCGAATGAATCTGACAGGAGACGCGTAAGCCCGGTAGCACAGGAAAACTTTCGCCCGGCAACAAGCAACGCCTGACAGCTCCTTCAGTTTGGCGCCAAAGCCCAGCGGCCAATCAGAGGTAAGTAAACAGTCCTGTCTGAATATAGTGACTTTTGCTTAACAACAACTTCTTAACTAATTTTCCTAGTAACAGAAACTTCTGGATTTAACATCCCTCCCCCTTCTGGTTGGTTTATTACAGATGTTTACTCAGATAGATATGTAATAAATTCGTCCAAACGTGCTGGTCTTCTGGGTGCCCGCTCAGACCTTCGTGGTTCATGGAGGACCTGGGTATCCACCGACGAAGATGGCTCTTCCGGATGTGACTGTCCAGCACCCCCATGGCTGGAGCCTTGCTGAGCTGCAGCTGCGCTGGCTTGACTAGTAAATCCAGGTAAGTCCCAGTCTATTTGTTCCTGGTTCCTAGTAGGTCTTGAGTAATTTCCTGTGGGGTGTGAAGGAGGAGAGGCCCCATTACTTATGGCAGCCATATTGTCCCTTATACTGGCAGATGCCAATCTCCCTCTGATGTGATCTATGTGCCTCTTCCAGAGGCGGCCATCACTTAGTGCAATTGTATATGTTTTTGGACCTGTTTGTTCTGTGACTAGTCCACTCTCCCACAATGTGCCCTTGTCAAAATTTTTAACATACACATTTTGACCTATACATACCGAGCGTTCCGGAATTGTGACATTTACAGTTTTTAACTGGACATAGGCTGGGTGCAGCCTATCCAAAGGTGACCTCAACTTCCTCCCCATCAGTAATTCAGCAGGGCTTCTATTTGTAGTCATACTTGGTGTAATATGTTGCATGAGAAGGAAAGTGTCCAGTCTACCTTGAATTTCCCCTGGGGATGACCTTTTGATGGCCTCCTTGGCCACTCGGACATACCTTTCCGCCATCCCATTAGCCCACGCTGCGTGGACTGAGACTAAGGCATGTTTCACCCCCAACTGGGCGAGGAACATTTCAAACTCCTTGGAAGTAAATTGGGGGCCGTTGTCCGAAACTAGAACATCTGGACACCCATGTGTCGCAAACAATTTACATAATACATTTGTCACTGATGTAGTTGTAGTGGACCCTAGTAACAATATCTCCAGCCATTTGGAGTATGCATCCACCACTATTAAGAACATGTTATTGTTCACTGGCCCCGCTAGGTCGATATGTATTCTTGACCAAGGGCCCCTAGGGGTGTCCCACTGTGCAGGGGTGGTTTTGGGGGGATTTGGTCTTGTCTCTTGACAGGGCTTACATGTGGCAACCCAGTCCTCTATAGCCCTGTCCAGCCCTGGCCACCATAAATACCCCCTAGCCAAGGCCTTCATCCTGACCACCCCGGGGTGCCCTTGATGCAGCATCTGCATCACTTGAGGCCTTAGGGAATGGGGGATGACTACCCTATCACCCCACAACACACATTCATGCATAACCGACAGTTCTAACCGTTTTGTTTTAAACTCACCCACTATTGGGTCATCTAATTTGTCAAGCAAGGGCAGAGGTACCCTCCGAGGTTTCAATCTCAAGGGGGGAATGGCTGGGTCTAAGGAGAAGGAGATTGGGGGTCCCTTATATGTTCCCAAACCTGGTTTAAAGACATCTGGAAACTCTTTCACAAAATCAGGTGTGTTGGGTGCAAAAATTTTGTGAACACCGGTGATGGCTAATCCTAGGGGAGCCATCCAATTCAAACCCAACAAAGAATGATTTGCCCCGTCCACGATTAATAGAGGCAACCTATGTTGCACATTTTTAAAAGTGATAGGGACGCTAGTAGTACCCAACACACTAATTGGGTGTCCCTGAAAGTCTTTGATAACAATATCCGATGGCAGCAAAGAGTATCGAGACAAGTCAGGTAAATAAAGTCTTAGTTTGTGCCACGGCATCAGAGTATATTTGGAGCCCGTATCTAGCTCCATGTGGCAGGGATGTTGATTTAACAAAAGAGGGACAACAATTTTATTAAGGGGAGAAGGAGTAGTTGCAGAAGCAGGGCTTGCAAGGTTACCTCGGTTGTACCACGGTCTCCGATTTCCCCGTCCCTGTTGTCGGAATGGCCGGTAGGAACGCTGGGTAGGGAAAGTTGGCAGCAGGTCTTGGTTTCCTGAGTTGTCATCAGGCAGAGAGGCACGGCATACAGCAGCAATGTGGCCCCGTTTGTCACAGCAGCGGCAGAAGGCGTCCTTGAAGGGACATCTGGAGCGTGGATGTTGACCTCGGCAGCCAGCACAAGCAGGGAAGTTTTGGCGGAGTTGCCGGTTAGGGGGTCCTCGAATCAGGCAGCAGTCGTCGTCCTGGGCATCAAAATCAGAGGTGTAGTAGTCTAAAGAAGAGTTGACTTGTGCGCGAGGATGTGCAGTGAGTTTGCATACAGTTGACAGCTTGTCATTTGATTTCAATTCAGCGGCAGCAGACTCTGCCACTTCAGCCGTCTGAGCAGCTTTGATCACGTCTTGCAGAGTAGAATCTTCAGTCGCTAACAGCTTATTCCGTATGGAGACATTCTTCATGCCGAAGATAATGGCATCTGTCAATCTAGCCTCAGGGTTTTCAAATTGACATTTTGCCAATATCGTCCTGAGGCGAGTTGCGAACTGATTAATTGTTTCCCCTTCGGCTTGGGCCGTGCGGGAAAACTGGTGTCGGTAAACCCTAGCGGGCTTAGTGGGTTTGAAATGAGTGGCTAACTTCTCTTTCAGAATTTGCCAAGAGACGGAATTGGCAGGCTCCGGGTCTGTCAGGGTGCCCACCAGCTCAAAAATTTGAGTGCCGCAATAGTTAAGGAATAAAGCTCTTTTGCGGCTGTCAGCGGCATCTTGCATGCCGGCTGCTTCAAGAAAAATTTCAAATTTTGCCATATAGGCAGTCCAGGTTGACCGTTCAGGGTCAAAAAGCTCCGGCGGCTGAATGATTGACGGGGTAGACATAATGATTTAATGAGAAAAATCTGTCCTCAAGACCCTCGTCGCCAATGAAATGATCCGAGTAAACGGCTTTGAGTTAAAACGCTTTATTCTTCCACAGAGAAACAACAGCCGCGACTTACTTTCACTGCCGAATGAATCTGACAGGAGACGCGTAAGCCCGGTAGCACAGGAAAACTTTCGCCCGGCAACAAGCAACGCCTGACAGCTCCTTCAGTTTGGCGCCAAAGCCCAGCGGCCAATCAGAGGTAAGTAAACAGTCCTGTCTGAATATAGTGACTTTTGCTTAACAACAACTTCTTAACTAATTTTCCTAGTAACAGAAACTTCTGGATTTAACATTAAGAAAAATACAAATAACCAAACTTCCATCCCATTTCAGCAGCACTTTTAAAACTTCTACTTTCACCAGCATTTTTCTACTTCTGCTTTCAAAAGAAATTTAAGGCCCCTACTAGCAACATAGCTATCAATCTAGCATTGAATTTCAATGAGAGGAACTCTAGAATTATCTTAGACTTTGATTGGATAAAATTCAGGAGCCACTTTCTAGGTCCTGGATACCCTGTCCCATATCACCTTAATAATTCCCCTGTAATTCATCTCTTAGACTTTATGTGACAGGCTCTACTGAAAACTTATGATCAGCATGTGCTCTTTCAAGGATAAATTGGCTTTGCAGTGATCTTTTCATAAATTTTGCATGTCTACAAAGTTTCTATTGACACTTTACTATGAGAGTAGCAATTGCACAATGCACAAATTTGTCTCTTTCAGGAGTATGAAAAACTGTGAACTATTTATAACTTTTAGTAAGCAGACCCCAAACTCATCACCAACCTACATTCTGCATCTACTTCAGGTAACCTATTTTCTTCTACTGATAAAAGCAGTGCCATAGGTCAAAAAGAGATGGGAATTATGAAATTGGTATCTGAACCACAGGCAGCACGGAGGAAATGATGACTTCTGGGAATAGCAGTGGAAAAAAATATTTTGCCATCTTGTCCTTTCTTGTGATTTTCCTGGTGCATCTGCCTTGCCATTGGGACCTGTAGAAAGCTAAGTATGCTAAAAGCAATCTATAAGACCTTTTTTCCCTCAGGTGCTGAAAGGGCTTGAACATACGCTTTTTTCCCTCAGGTGCTGAAAGGGCTTGAACATACGCTTTCACACATGCACGAGTGCCCACATCCATAATTCAATGCCTGGGGAGGGCAAAAACAGCTTTCCTCACCTCCCAAAGGCCCTCTGGAGGCAGAAACGGCCTCTTTGCCAACTTCTGGTGGCCCCATTAGGCTCGTGTTTCATCCTCCCCAGGCTTCAAAGGCTTCCCTGGAGCTGGGGGAGGGTAAAAATACCCTCCCCCATCACCTCAGAGGCTCTCTAGAAGCCGAAACTACCCTCCCAGAGCCTCTGTGCGAACCAAAAATCAGCTGGCTGGCATACAGGTGGTTGACTGGATGACTGTAAAAAATATGATTTCAACCAGTCAGCTGGTTGACTGTAAAAAATATGATTTCAACAATCGAGTTATCGAAGCATGGAACTCATTACCGGACTCAATTGTGTCAACCCCCAACATTTCTCCCTTAGACTCTCCACGATTGACCTCTCCAGGTTCCTAAGAGGCCAGTAAGGGGCATACTTAAGTGCACTGATGTGCCTTTCGTCCCCTGTCCAATTGTCTTTCCTTTCTTTCACCTATCATATATATTCTCTTCCTTTCATATATCCTCTACTCTAAGTTCACTTTTACCCTTATATATAATACCACATGTCTATTTTTCTACCTATGTATTTGTGTATTGGACAAATGAATGAATGAATGAATGAATGAATGAATAAATAAATAAATAAATAAATAAATAAATACACATGCATGTTGGAGCTGAGCTAGACCAACGGTTTGTGTGCCAGCAGATATGGCTCAATGTGCCTTCTGTGGCAACTATGCCATAGTTTTGCCATCACTGCTATGAGATACGAATGCCCTGTTTTTTTCAGTGCTAGCAATGAGGGTATGTAAAAAAAAAAAAAAAGTCAACAGGATGGTCACAATGGGGTGTTCTAAGCTTTGCCATTTTTAAGGTTCATTACAGGCAGAACTTTGATCATACTTTGATGCTGCCATCCTGGCTTTTTTTACTATATCCCGTGGACACTGTGGAGGCCATTTAAAACAATGTGCATGAATGACAATGTATTTCCTAAATTTCCTCTTTTGAGTCTGTGATATTTTCCATTAAGGAAAAATGTTTCCGAGTGTATATTTTGATCCAGTTCTTAATTACTGTTTGACCAAATTCAAGAATTTGTGATTTGAGTATCACTTATAGCTAGTGTTGTCATGATGAACTACCTCACTTCTTCATTTCTTCTATCAGGACCTCTGGGGCTTAAGGATTCATTTTGAATTTTGATGTAGTGGTCTGGAAAGTTTATACAAGAAGGAGAATTTTTTGTCCAAATACAGTCCCAGCACACTTTTCTTCCTATGGTTACTGTTCTTTAATTGTACTTCATTCTTTTTTTATGGAAGTAGTTGTACTTCTGGCTGTTAGTTGGTTACCTGATTGTGAGGGTATGCAGTCCCCCCCCCCAATCCTGTGTTGTGATTCCGTCTGAGGCCCCTCAGGGAACGGCTGATCCTCTGCCGGCTTCCTGCTCAGAGGGGGAGGATGAGGAACAGGAGGTCCAGGCTGACGGGGAGGAGGAATCTCAGGCTGAGGGAGAGGGAGGACAGCCAGAGTCCCCCGAGAGGGAGCTCTCCCCAGCAAGCAGCCTGGATTCCTTAGATGAAAATGCACAAGCAATAATTGATCTCCGGCAGAGAAGAGCAACACAACGAAGGGGACAATTAGCCAGGTACTTTCAGCACTAAAGAGGCAACAGCTGGGTTTTGGGTTGGTGCTCTCTGGAAAGGCTGAAAAGGCAGACCCACCCTTCCTGGCTTGTGGAGTATTATCTTTGGGAGTCCTGGGACCTGGCTGTGATCTTTGGCGTCTTGGAATTCTGGTTTGTGACTTTGAATACTGAAACCTTGGGGGGGAAAGGTGTGGGTCTTATTCTCTACAGTGGTGGGTGTGCCAGCAAGAAGTCTGCTGTATTGTCTGGCCATCAGGACTCTGCTGTGAAGTCTCATAGCCTGCCTGTTGGGAAGAACAGGTTTTTCTCTGTGTTTATTTTTCAAACTATAAAGTGCTTTTGCTTTTACCAGCATGTCTGGCTGCTTTTTCCAGTTGGTGTTGAAGTCTGGGGGCACCCAGACAGAACATCCTGATTCTTATTTAGCTTCTAATTTATTTACATAAAAATTTTATATGGACACTCCTCTAACACAAAAATCTTGACTTGTTACCAACAACAACATAAATTGAAATAATAATCAAACACTAACTAAAGTATTATAAAACAATTCCAGTCACCCAAGAAAAAGATACTTTATTTGGCCAAGTGTGATTAGAATTTGTGTCCAGTATGGAAGCACTTGGTGTACTACTGGAAGTCATTTAGTAACCTGGCCCAATTTTACATAGTAAAATCAAACTATGAATAGGAAACATAACATTAAGGCAGTGTTCCTCAATCTCACCAATTTTATGATGTTAGGACCTTAACTCTCAAAATTCCTGAGCCAAGTTCATTCTAAAAACTCTGTGCAAGAAAAGTTATAAGAAACTTCTGACATCTTAAACACTAAATAATATAAGACTTGGTGAATCACAGGCCGCTTAATCTACTACTTAGGATATTGGTGCTATAAGAGAAATTTATATATATTAAACTATTGTTCAGATAGGAGGGTAGGGGAGGGAAGAGGAGAGGGTTAAGAGACATAATTATTTTAGAAGTGATCAAATATAAAAGATGGACATTCTTTTACTGAGCAATATAATGTAATAAGAATCACCCTTGTCTTTATTTAAGCTTTTAAAAATGCCACTAAAACCTTCTAATTAATTTCTGCTTGACTACTTCATTATGAAAATGAGTTTTTGTAGTTATTTTTTTTCTTGCATTACAATTTGAGATTAGAATCATGTGGAACTTGCATAGGATATCAGATTTATACCTCTCTTTTTCCCACAAAAATTGGCCAGTTTACCCAATGAAAAAGAGAGTGGGTCAGTACTGCAGAAGATGACATAAAACATGTCAAAGGGTGAACACATAAATATTACCCTGATATTATGGGTTACAATTGTACAGCAGTGAAAAACTAGTTAAACAGCTGCTGGCCATATAAATTCAAGTGGAGCAAATTCCTTAGCCTTGGTTATGGCCTTCCTTCATCCCACCCATAACTAGAAAAATAGCATTCCTGAGTTTGATAAATGATAAATGATAAAAATTGGTGGGCCACATTTTGTACCATACTAAACCATGGTATGCACTATTAGGAATGGGCCTAATAGGATTACATCACTGATCTCATTTATTTCATTATTTTTATTTTATATACTATATATCCCATTTTTATTATTTATAAATAACTCAAGAAGGAAAATATACTTAATGCTCCTTCCATTAATGTTGGAAACATTTCAGTTTTGTGGTCCTATTTGGCCCATTCCTAATGGCTTACTAATTCAGTAAACTGTGGGAACCACTCTGGGATCCTCAATGAATTATATCCTTTGCTCTACCCCTCATATTCATACTTGTACAGTGAGCAATGGAAATGAAGAAGAGACCAGAAGCTCTTCATATACAATATCTTTCTTCATTTCATTCATTCATTTATTGGATTTATATGCCGCCCCTCTCCGAAAACTCGGGGCGGCTAACAACAGTCATGAACAATATACAGTAAAAATCCAATACTAAAAACTAACTTAAAACCCCTTAATATATAAAACCAGCATACGTACAAACATACCATACATACAGTTGTATCAGCCTAGGGGGAGAAGAAGTCTTAATTCCCCCATGCCTGGCGGCAGAGGTGGTTTTGAGGAGCTTACGAGTAGCTTGGGGAGGAGAGAAGAAAAGCACAAAGAAAAACAGGACTTTGTTCTACACAACATCTTGATATAATTGTGAAATAGAGGAACTCATTTTTATCACATATGCAAGTACTGTTAACAAATTAAAACGAAACTTTGATTGCTTTATTTTGACACCTGCCTTCAGAAAACTATTTTTGAAAAATCCTATACTTTGTGTGTAAAAAAAACCTTTAATTTTCAATATATTTTTGAATTTTCTCCTTGTTATTATTATAATTTGATAATGCATTCTGGATTAGTTTTACAGCTACATTCAGTTTTCCCATCTTGACAGATTGTCGGTATAAGTGCTTTCTTTTCACCCTGCCAAGCAAAGCCTTCTGCTTGTTGACGCTTTCATCTCTTTACATTTTATTTTAAGTTAATATTGGTTTCTGTTGTCCTTTTCCATGTTTAGAATGAAGCAAAATAGATTTTAATGTTAGCTCCTCCATCCTGTTTTGGAGTGTTTCTCTCCCCTTGATTATTTTTTTAAGTGGGTTTGCATAAGATGATAAAAATTGCCCGGAACTTCCCCACAGCATATCACTAATTCCTCAAAGAAATTAATACAATGTCTTTCTGGAATCTGGTTAGCAGATGTCAGTAAAAAGGAGGACAGCTTCTCCTTATTTCCCCCTATGTCCTCTATCCAGCAGAAAGAGCTGTAAAATTGTTTTTCTTTTGTGTGCCCTATTTTTTTTTTTGGGGGGGGGGGGGACTGTTTTCACATCAGTACTCACTGAAACTTTCTTGTATTCTTTATTTCCTTTAGCTGTTAACAGACTTGACAGTCTAGATTTACATTATTTCATTTATTTCCTGATTCCCTCAATAGACTTCAATCCAGCACCTTCAAATCTATGAACACTATTGTCAGTAGTCATGTAAAGTTGTCATATGTTTCTATGGTGAAATTTGAAAAGCTCATTGTTCATTCTATATTACTGCTAGCTGAAGTTTATGAAAATAAAGATTTGTTCAAAAAATATTGTGATTGAAAAAACCCAGTCTTTCTTATAATGTAAAAAGTAATTTCAAATATATGTAGGTCTAAGTCCTTTTTTTGCAGGATATTTTTTTTTTGGCTGCAGTTTTTGTTGTGGCGGTCTTTCTATCCCCTTTTCAATTTGTCTGTGTTTTTCATGCTTGTTCAGATACTAGGTATCTGAAACCCTGTTTTGGAAACATCCAGCTTTGCAGCAACGAAACATCTGTCCAAGTGGATGGGCATAGAACAATGAAGATGGAACTTTTGGGTTCAGCATTTCAAAAAGTTAGAAAATGCTTAACTTGACTCTGGTGGCATATCACACCCTCTCCTTCAAACACCCTCTCCTTCTTTTGTTCTCTATCACTTTCTATTGCTCCATCTAGACCACCCTGAACAGTGGCCTTTGGCAGCAGCTCACAACATAACATAACAGCATGATGCTGGGCCTCAAACAGAGGCACAACATTGACTTCAGCCCTAGCACCAATATTCATTTATTTTTATTTATTTATTTATTTATTTAGTCCAATACACAACAATACACAATGAAGGTTATAGAGGATATAGTAGAGAAGATATAGGAGATATAGGAGAGACTATAGGACAGGGGATGGAAGGCACTCTAGTGGGCTTATGTACGCCCTTTACTGACCTGTTAGGAATCTGGAGAGGTCAACTGTGGATAGTCTAAGGGTAAAGTGTTGGGGGTTAGGGGATGATACTACAGAATCCGGTAATGTGTTCCACGCTTTGACAACCCAATTACTGAAGTCATATTTATTACAGTCAAGTTTGGAGCGGTTAATATTAAGCTTGAATCTGTTGTGTGCTCTTGTGTTGTTGTGGTTGAAGCTGAAGTAGTCTTTGACAGGCAGGACATTGCAGCATATGATTTTGTGGGCAATACTTAGATCACGTTTAAGACGTCGTAGTTCTAAGCTTTCAAGACCCAGGATTGTAAATCTAGTTTCCTAGGGTATTCTGTTTCGGATAGAAGAGTGAAGGGCTCTTCTGGTGAAGTATCTTTGGACATTTTCGAGAGTGTTAATGTCAGAAATGTGGTATGGGTTCCAAACAGATGAGCTGTATTATAGGATGGGTTTGGTGAAAGTTTTGTAAGCTCTGGTAAATAGTGTGAGATTTCCAGAGCAGAAGATACTTGAATTAGATTAACAACTCTTGAGGCCTTCTTGGTGATGTTGTTGCAGTGGGCTTTGGCACTTAGAGCTTTAGTTATTAGTATTCCGAGGTCTTTGACCAAGTGGGGATTATCTGTGATAATTTGTTTATTCAGTTTGTATTTGAAGTTCTGATTCTTTTTGCCGATGTGTAGGACAGAGCATTTGCTGGTTGAGATTTGGAGTTGCCATGTGTTGGACCAGTCAGAAAACGAGTCTAGGTCTTTTTGTAGAGTAGTTGTTTTATCAGTGGTGTTGAAGAGTTTTACATTGTCTGCAAAAAGAACACGGTTGCTTGTGATGAGATTGCAAAGGTCATTGATGTAGAGAATGAAGAGCGTAGGTCCCATTACGCTACTTTGGGGGACACCGTTTTTAATGGGGATGGGTGTGGATATGGAGCTTCCTATTTTGACCACTTGTTGCCTGTTTGACAGGAATGCAGTAATCCAGCTGTGGAGGGATCCTGAGATGCCATAGGATTTGAGTTTTAGAAGTAGTTTGTTGTGGATATTGCCACTCAAAAAGGCTAATTATGCCAATCTCCAAAATGTGTAAGCCTTAGGGTATGGTGCAATTGCCTCAGAGGTTCCTGGGATCTACCATATGCAACCTACCTTCAAGTGATGTTCTTTTTCTCTTGATACATTTGAAGCAGCTTCAAAGAGTGCTCCTTCATGGCCACTTTGGTCTCCGAAAACCATGTGAAATTACACCCCATTCTCACATGATTTTCAGATGCTGTATAAAAGCATGGCATCTCACACAACATCCTATTCCTGCATGGCTTCCCAAGAATGGGATATGTTTTCAAAAATAGTTGTTATTGAGTCACTCAACAATGTCATGGCATGTCAACTCTGATGCAGATATTGTAGATTCATCATCACTGTTATGGAAATAGGCAATCTACACACAGTACTTCTTTCTAAAGTCAATGAAAATAATTAAAAAACCAAAAGGCATTCTTGCTTTCATCACAAGTCAGAAGCCCAAACCAGAGATAGTGTGTACAGGAATGGATGCCATATCACATTCTCAAAATCTGTTGGCAACATATTAGAAGCATTAATTAGACTGTTTTATATGATTTCAGGTTAACAATGCAGAACTTCTGTTAATGCCAATGGGGAGGAACAGGAAGGAAGGTGAAAAAAATGGAGGAGTCAAATATCACATACACTAATTCCATATTTGGTGGAGTCAGATAGATGTTTTTCATTCAGACTACTAAAATTAATAAATACCAGAGTTGTTTCAATGTCCTATGTTTCCCCACATTTTCTAAATCGACTGAAATAGATTTTAAAACCTAGGATAAAAAAATATATTGACAAAGATTGCAATGTAGGGAAGAATATGGTCCAAGGTTTTTATACATATATAAATTCACAGAATATAAAACAACCCAACATGTTAGTTTTCTTCTTTTCTTTTCACTGAAAAGAAATCCATGACTATGAGTTGAAGCTTCAAAGGGCATAGTAAGAAGCGATTCATAAAATTCTTAAAATAAAATTCATGAAATCCCAGAGACTACAAAAGAACCACAGCATGCTCTACGTAGTTGATGCCATTCTTGTGACTAAATAGGATGCAATGCAAGGAAAAGGGTGGTCAAAAGGTTTTTGTACAAATTGGCAAAATGAAAAACTGCCTAACATGTTAGTTTTATCCTTTTCTTTCTATTGAAAGGAAATTCACAATTATGAATTGATGTTTCAAAATATATAGTATAAGAAGTGTTGTGTAAAATCCAAGAAGCCAGGAATGCCCAGCTGGCAACTTATCTCCAGCCGAATTTGCATTTCCCCGGTCCCTGGCATAGCTGCCATCTTGAGGGCCGGGATCTCGCGAGATTTCGTGAGATCCCGGCCATGCCTGTCATCGGCGCTAGCCAATGATGTCGTTGGGGTGTAGCCAGCCAGCCCTTTATAAGGGGGGCTTCCTTTTCGCCCTGACAATGAGCAGGCCTTAATTTTGCCTGTCGGGTGGTGGCCCCAGCAGGGCCATTTCACATCGTTTGTATACGGCAATGAAGGGACTCCGCTTGCCCCACCATCGGACGCGCTTGCATGCTAGGGTCAGGAATGACCTGAGCATATGGCAAGGCTTTTTAGCCCACTTTAATGGTCTGTCCTTTTTGAGGCACGAGCTTCTTTTGGAAGCTGAGTTGCAATTATGTTCGGACGCTGCGGAAACCCATGGGTTTGGAGTTATTTTGGGTGACCAGTGGTGCTGTTCGATGTGGCCTCCGGAATGGAGGGCCTCTTCTATTGTCAAGGATCTTACATTTTTGGAACTCTTCCCCCTAGTGGTGTCTTTAGAGCTCTGGGGGGAACAATTTCAGGACAAGACTGTGCACTTTTTGTGTGACAAACTTGCTGTTGTCCATGTTGTGAATGCCCTGTCTTCTAAGAATGACAGGGTTATGCGACTTGTCCGCCATTTTGTGTGCAGGTCTTTGTCCCTGAATGCCTTGTTTTTGGCCTGCCATGTTCCCGGGCTTGAAAATGAGATGGATGACACCTTGTCCCGTGGTCAGTTGTCCAGGTTCCAGACGCTGGCTCCGTTGGCTCGGCCGACACCGGAAGCCTTCCCTTGCCATCTGTGGAGCCTGGGCAAGCTCCAGAGCAGTGGAGGATCAAGGCAGGCAGGGCCATGGCCCTCTCACTAGCGCCCAGTACTCTGAGGTCATACCAAAACTCAGGTAAGGAGTTTTGGGAATTTTCTCCAATCTAAGGGCTACTTACACATCTGTCCCATCCCTGTGGATCACCTGATAGAGTTCTGCACCCTGCTTAAGCAGTGCGGCCTATCGGTCAAAACTATTAGGACTAGACTTGCGGGCCTGGCATTTCTTTCCAAGGCCTGTGGATTTTCTGATTCCTCTGGGGATTTCTGCATTCGGAAAATGCTAGAAGGGTGGGTTAGGGAGCAACCCGGGCCCTCTGTAGACTGCAGACAGGCACTGACTTTACAACAGCTCTCTGACATTAACAGGACCTGGAGTAGGCTGTGTGCCTCTGTCTATGAAGCCCGCCTTTTTCAGGATGTGGCTACTGTGATATTTTTTGGGGCTCTCCAGGTTAGGCTGTGGCCTCCTCCTGCGGAGTCGGGTCACTTCGTGCTTTACAGTTTTTGGACCTTTGGTTCGAAGGCACCAGTGTCTCTCTCTTGGTAAGGCAGTCTAAAACAGATCAGTTAGGTAGGTAGGGGGTCTAGGGTAGTATTAGCAGCTGCCGCTGACACGTCTATCTGCCCAGTGGCTGCCCTTTCCTCATTTTGTAATCTGAGAGGAATGGGACAGGGGTATCTTTTTAGCCATCAGGATAGCTCCCCACTCACTCGGTATCAATTTTGGGCAATTATGATCAGGGCGTTGGTTGCGATTGGCCTTGACGCTGCCTGGTATGGGACACACTCGTTCCGTATAGGGGCTGCCACTAGCACAGCAGTTTCTGGCTTCCCGGGTTCTCGAATTTGGGAGATTGGTCGCTGGAGGTCCGCGGACTATTTATTTATTTTTTATTTTATTATTTATTTACTCAATTTTTATGCCACCCTTCTCCTTAGACTCAGGGCAGCTTACAACATGTTAGCAATAGCACTTCTTAACAAAGCCAGGCTATTGCCCCACAATCCTGGTCCTCATTTTACCCACCTCGGAAGGATGGAAGGCTGAGTCAACCTTGAGCCAGTGATGAGATTTGAACTGCTGACCTTCAGATCTACAATCAGCTTCAGTAGCCTGTAGTACAGCACTCTACCTGCTGCGCCACCCTGGCTATTTGACTTATGTTCGGCCTGCTGTTTCTAATGAGCAGGACTCCACGCACGTTAACCTTTCTCTGCCCTCTTCTAGATAGCCCACGTGGGGAGAAACTGATGGCATTGCTGTGCAGCCCAAGTATGATATTTTGGGCTGGCCACTCTGCAGCAATATCTGCCATGGGGACCCAGCTGTCTTTGGGCCGTTGGGTCAACGTCGCTTGGCTCGAATGAAGAGGCATGCGGTGGGAGGGGCTCCTCCCGTTGCTCCTGGGTGGGCGCCATGACGTGGTTGCACCCAGGTGGCTGGTCTTGCACCTCGGGGGCAATGACCTGTGTGTGTTAGGCGGCCTGGCATTGATTTGTCAGGCCCGCGAAGACCTGAGGGCTCTTCGTCTAGCTTGGCCAGCCACGCAAGTGGTCTGGTCCGAAATCCTTCCCCGGATTTTCTGGAGGGACGCCATGTCCCCTAGGGCCATTCACAAGGTCAGGTGAAAGGTCAATAAGGCCATTGGCAAGTTGGTTAGAGAATTGGGTGGGGTAGTTATTTCCCACCCCAATATTACAGTTGATCAGCCATGGCTTTATCGTGCCGATGGTGTTCACCTGTCAGAACAGGGGAACACCATCTTTTTACAGGACCTGTGGAGGTCCCTGCATGAGCTGGTGCAGGTAGGGGGTAATCAGGGGACCAAGATTGAGATCTGCCCCCCCTCCTTGGCAGGTTAGGGGCGGAAATTGGGAGGTGTTAGCAACTGTGTGTTCTCCATTGGGCATCCTTGGGGATGATTGGCAGTCTCTCTCCAAGGGCTCATGGTGGCTTTTAAATCAGCCTGAGCAATTGGGGAGAAGTTGCCTCTGGGTCTCGCCCATTTCAATTTCTTTTCAGAGATTGGACGGCAAGACCTCCCACATGTGTCGCATGGCTTGGATCCAGGTGAGGGTATGGTCCCATTCACCTGGATCAGCATGGAGCTATGCCCCAAGTTGCCCAGGAAGTTTTTGTTACGTCATTTCCGCCCCAAATGTTCTTAGTTGACCTCTGCAGGTCCCATTTTAGTTTTGAATTAAATAAATTTATTTAATTAATAAAAATGACCCAGTTTAAATCCAGATCTGTGTCCGCGTTGTTACTCTGCTTCCGCTACAAAGGACCACTGTATAGTTGATGCTAACCAGGTGATTAAATCATTCATCTGACATTACACTTGAACTGAAAGTGCCTCCTGACTGGAGATCATTTATCTTTCTAACTAAGAGCACTTTTGAGTTTTGACCACTAGTGTAAATAGCAAGAAGGCATCTTCAGATGCTAAATGTTTGCCTGTATTTAAGAGACAAAAGGTGACCCTCTCTTCCTCTTGTGTATTACGTCTCTCTTACAGAGGTAACTTAGATAGAAGTGAGGTTTCCTATCCCCAGGTATTTATTACCGAATCTAGCTTTTAGTTCAACATCTATAGCTAGGCTAAACCCATATTCTACTTTCAACTGTATTATTAGCACATTTCAGTTTTTCAGTGGAAGGCTCTGTTAATAACATTCTTTCAACACTTTACAGACACTCAGGAGTGTGTCCCCTCCTAAGTGCTCCTATTGAGTTCAAATCTTCAAAATTTGCTGTGGATTCTCTTCAAAAGAAACCAACTCAATCTGCAAACATTTAAGTCAATTGTTATTGACTTATGAAGAGAATGATTTGGAAATAGAGTTTTGTATGAAAAGAAATTCAACTTTCTTGAATTATTAAAAAAATACCTTCCATATAAAGGAATAGAATAAATAATAAGCAAATATGTGTATCATTGTAAGAGATTGGCTTAGACAGATCCCTATCTTGGTTAGGAGAAACTAATTAAAATGTTATTAGAGTAGGTGAAATATTCTTTGCTGGAGGAATTTTCCTTCAAATTTGGTAGCAGAAAGCATGTTTATTTTATCTTTTAAGACCTAATGCAGAATATAACTCTCCTGAAACCGTTTGTCTTCTAATACCTAAGAGGAATAACCCAATGAAGCATGCATTGGCATCCTTCAGTCTCGAAAGACCATGGTATCATGCTCTGGATTACTCAGAGCATGATGTCTGGAGAGGTTAGTATGGAGGATAGACTGTTACCCACGCAGCAGATTCCCCCCACCCTCTCCACATCTCTGAAGTAGTCCAATGGAATAGTAAAGGCCAATATGACTGGTTCCAGCTACTTTACAGGAGTTATCAGAATGTGGCTGTACAAAGACCACATTTGGAATACAGTGTTCCCTCAATTTTTGCAGGTTCAAACTTCGCGGAATGTCTATACCACGGTTTTCCAAAAATATTAATTAAAAAATACTTTGCGGGTTTTTTCCCTATACCACGGTTTTTCCCATCCGATGACGTCATATGTCATCGCCAAACTTTTGTTTGCCTTTAATAAATATTTTTTTTTAATAAACTTTAATAAATAAACATGGTGAGTAATAATCTGAATGGTTGCTAAGGGAATGAAAAATTGCAATTTAGGGGTTTGAAGTGTTAAGGGAAGGCATATGATACTGTTCATAGCCAAAAATAGTGTATTTACTTCCGCATCTCTACTTTGCGGAAATTCGACTTTCGCGGGTGGTCTCAGAACGCATCCCCCGCAAAAAGCAAGGGAACACTGTACTGTGTTCAGTTCTGGAGACCTCACCTACAAAAAGATATTGACAAAATTGAACAGGTCCAAAGACGGGCTACAAGAATGGTGGAAGGTCTTAAGCATAAAACCTATCCGGAAAGACTCAATCTGTATAGTCTGGAGGACAGAAGGAAAAGGGGGGGACATGATCGAAACATTTAAATATGTTAAAGGGTTAAATAAGGTCCAGGAGGGAAGTGTTTTTAATAGGAAAGTGAACACAAGAACAAGGGGACACAATCTGAAGTTAGTTGGGGGGAAAATCAAAAGCAACATGAGAAAATATTATTTTACTGAAAGAGTAGTAGATCCTTGGAACAAACTTCCAGCAGACGTGGTAGATAAATCCACAGTAACTGAATTTAAACATGCCTGGGATAAACATATATCCATCCTAAGATAAAATACAGAGAATAGTATAAGGGCAGACTAGATGGACCATGAGGTCTTTTTCTGCCGTCAATCTTCTATGTTTCTATACAAACTGCTTCCAGGACTCCAGCTCTGGATTTTGCCTCAAGGTTTACTCCTAAATCCTTTTCCAATCATGGATGCAGCTGCAAGGCAGTGGAGGTTTGCAGCCAGAGTTTCCCTTCTCCTGGTGTTTGACTAGGATGTCTTTCATGTCTTGGCATGCTCTTAGCATACCACATCGCTTGCAGAGATTGCCTTCATGACCATTCTAGTAGGTTTCATCTGCTCAGTCCACCAGAATCTGTCTTCACATGCTCGGGATAGTCAAGTCCCTATCTTGCTGAATGTCAATGACCTATTGGCTACTCTCAACCTGGTTTGGCAAGCCTGACAAAGCTGTTGCCCAGGGTGTGGCTGCTGCACATGCTACAGCTACTAGGAATCACAGGTGAGAGATGAGTGACAGGTAAGGACCAAAGGTAAAAGAGCTGCCTTAAAAGCCGCCCTAAATGAGCTGCTGTAAATGGACATGACATGCTCCTAACCAGAAGTGCTATCCCTCCCTGAGCATCCCATATATCCATACACCCAATGAAACAACTCCTCAGATATATTGAGGGGGGAACCTTGTGGGAATTGAAACCATTGGTAGTTGCTTGGTCATATGGGTATCTGCATTGGTGAATGTTGATATTTATTTTATTTTATTTGTTTATTATTTATTTATTTATTAGATTTGTATGCCGCCCCTCTCCGAAGACTCGGGGCCGCTAACAACAATAAAAAAGACAATGTAAACAAATCTAATATTAAAATAATCTAAAAAACCCCAATTTAAAGAACCAATCATACATACAAACATACCATGTATAAATTCTATAAGCCTAGGGGGAAGGGAAAATTTCAATTCCCCCATGCCTGACGACAGAGGTGGGTTTTAAGGAGCTTTTGAAAGGCAAGGAGGATGGGGGCAACTCTGATATCTGGGGGGAGCTGGTTCCAGAGGGTCGGGGCCACCACAGAGAAGGCTCTTCTCCTGGGTCCCGCCAAACGACATTGCTTAGTCGATGGGACCCAGAGAAGGCCAACTCTGTGGGACCTAACCGGTCGCTGGGATTCGTGCGGCAAAAGGCGGTCCCGGATTTTGTTTGTTTGGTTTTGTTTATTTGTTTTTAGTACAATTTTTAAAGATGCTTCTGAAGCTTATGGGAAAATTAAAGACCTAACTGTACAGTACACGAGTAGCAATCACATTACTAAGAAAAAAGGAGCAGAGTGACAGCCTTGGACTAAGGAATTTTGCTTAAGCCAATCTTCCTAGGTTTCTTTGCTGCTACGATTATTATTCTTAGGAGGTTTTCCCCTAAGAATAATTGGCATATCAGGATAGATAATGATTGTATTTTGAGAATTCCTTCTGCAGTGCCAAAATCTTGCTTGGTCTAGAGACAAGGTCTTGGAAGATAAATTGCAAGCACAGAAAGAGTTCAGCCTTCCTGGTTTTTTTTTAAATATACTTGCTTTGCTTTTAAGCCATACCCATTATGATTTATACAGGGCTGTGGTAGATCTGTATTTTATAAATTTGAATGGATTTTTACTAGCCACTGTTAGAAAATTCTCTGCAGTTATAATTACATCCAATTACACTAAAATGTCCTTGGTACAAACAATAAGAAGAAAAAATATGCAATCAAGGAGAACATTTTAAATTAACACAAATAATTAAAAATAATAAAATAGACCAAATTTATAACCAATGAAGAGATAATAATATTTATAATTGAAAAATTCTCGTCAATACTAGTGTTTTCAACAATTTTAATAGTTTGTGAATAAAGTGGAAGCTAATCAAATTGCAGGGAGGTTAGTTCAGAAGGCATGGAGAAAGAAAACCAGTGCTTGCAATCCTTTATAGTCTTTTCCTATAAAGGAAAGTGAGGAGATTTTGCTGGTATCTACTTGTAGGTTGAAACTGAATGGGTAATATACAGTAGCTTTGGAGATGCCTCAGAGCTAAGCTTTACGACTTTAAAACATTTTGAATTGCCTTCAAGTCAATTACATCTGCTCCAAAACCTGATCAAGCAAGTTCTAACTTATGCTCACTTGTATTTATTGGTGCTTAGAATATTAGAATTAAGTCCACAGTTATCAATAATTCAATGCATTCTAATTCAGCTATCACTGATAGTATGGAGTTTGAAAGCCAAAAGACAAGGAGAAGTGCCCATCTTTCATTTTGACAGCAGATCAAATAGCTCAGGGAAGTATCTTTGGAGCATTGGTCACATTTAACTTTACTTGAAAGATTGATACAACTCCACCACTAACCCCAAAATGACCACAAACAAAGGAACACAGAGTTCTCACTTGAGGTGTAAATAGCCAGGCCTAAATTATTTTACTTCAGACACAATATACAAAGCCTAGAGATTGCAGAAGCCTCTAATTCTGGAAAAAGTAGAAGAAAGGAGGACAACCAACAGCAAGATGGGTGAACTCAGTTACAGTGGCAATGAGTGCAGCATTGGAAGACATGAAAGAGAAAGTTAGGAACAGATTATCGTGCAGAAATTCTCCATATGTGGTTGCTAAGAGACAACAGCAATTTGATAGCACTAAACCAACTAATCAATGAAGTATGCATTGTCTTGTTACTGAATATGATGAAGGCCCCAAGAGCGACGCATCTCCACATTTCCTTCACCTCACAACAACCAGGCAACCAATCTCAGACCAATGGATTCCTGTCAATATGTTTTTCCCACTGATTGTTCCCACTTCTCATGAAACAAGAGGTCACCTACAATATGAAGCACCACTTACACTGTCAGAACCCACATCCAAATGTAGAAATTTATGCCATTTAGCCATCCATTACTCTGTTCTAAATTGATCTCTGGGGCTACAAAATGGCAGGGCAACCTCTGTCCATTAATGTTATTCCATTAAACTCCTTTCTGATATATCTTCTCACTATAAGTAGCTTAATCTATTTTGTCTTTTATGCAAACCAACTGCTAGTCTAGGTCTTCGGGAGCATGACAGATAGAATTCCATATTAAGAGTTCTGTGCATGTTTACTTAGAACAAAATCCTACTAAATACAGTGTGACATTACATATACCTTTGAACGTGTATGCATAGGATTGCACTATCTTCTTGATCTTCCTTGTCAAGAAAATTGTTAAATACTATATCTCTAGATAAATCAGATTATATGCTATTAACCTTAGTTCTGATGGTCAAATTGTTTCTGGAGTATGAAGTGTTTGATCTCTTTAAATTGTATAATATTGTTATGTATACTGCAAAGTGCAAAGGGCCATTGTGTTATTCAGAAAATAGCTTACCGTGGATACACATGCTTTAGTGTAGCAAGAATAACAAATGTTAAAGCTTTAAATTTTCTCATTTCTTTGGACCGTTGCAGAAAATAAAGTGAGCATTCACTATTATTGTTATTATTTTGCAACATTTTCTATTCCATCAAGTTGTTCCCATCAACTGAGCATCACGGATGTAATAATTGCAAAGGGTGTTCCATAAATTTTAGGCATGCGTCAATTTACTCTGACCTTTCCCTATATTGTAGGATTTGGTTGGCTGAGTTTCCTATTTATAGCCTTAGTGCTGAACTGTATGGGAAGCAGGAAATAGTCACTACCTAATGAGAATCTGGAGCATGAAGAAAGTCCAATGATGGCACTGCCCTATATTTCATACAGCTCACAGCATTTGGCATTCATTTGCTGATAAATCATTTAGATGGCAAAAGGTATAATGAGATTAGAAACTTGTAAAAAAATATACAGTGATCTTTCTTAGTGATAAAGATTGTACCTAGGCTGAAAACCAAAATGATTTTAACTCTATCTCATTATATCCTAAATTGGTAATCTCATTTTCTTCTTGAAGGAAGATAGTTACATTTTTCATTGGTAACATAATCTATATTTTGTTTTGTTTTTTAAATGTGATACGTATATTCTATAGTCCTTATCCTTAGCAATCCAAGCATTAAAAAAAAAACCTTCCAGTATGAAGGATGGATGGATGGGTAGGTAGGTAGGTAGGTGTAGACATATAGACAGACAGAGACAATTAGGATATAGATTTAGATAGATAGATAGATAGATAGATAGATAGATAGATAGATAGGTAGGTAGGTAGGTAGATAGATAGATAGATAGATAGATAGATAGATAAATAGATAGGAGAGAGAGAGAGAGAGAGAGAGAGAGAGAGAGAGCAATATAGATTGAAATAGATAAAAAGAGGGTTATTTTCATTACTCTACTTTGCATATTACTTTCCACATCCTCTCCAGTTTCCCCTTCAGTCCCTAGTACTATTTTGGGCTTCTCATAGTCTTTCTTCCTGATGTTAAGTGATGGGTTGCTTCCGGCTTGGACTGGTTCCCAGAAGCGCCTCACATGTGCATGAGTGTGCATACGAAGTGTTCTGCCGGGCTCTCTGGTATGAGCCTCCCGAAAATTCAAGGGTACAAATTTCAGACACACACACGTTTGAAAATTCAAAACAATGTTCTTTATCACAAAATTCAAAAGAAAACAAAGCACCCTTTTTATATTGCAAAGAGCACTCGTCCCAAAACAACCTTGTAGGCTGTACAATTCCCTTAATCAGTCCTTAAGTACTTAGCTAGCAGCTGTGAAGATATGTCACAGCCCTTCTTCTTCCAACAAAGTGAGACACACACACTTTGCTCTGCTTTGGTTTCAAAGGCATGAAAAATCAACAAACAAAGTCCGGAAAACAGCAAGACACCATCCTGAAGAACTGCGATCAGATAATCTTCCACAACGGCCAAGCCCACATGCTGCTATTTGTATCAGCAGCTCTAATTACTGAAGCCCCACCCAAACACAGGTGGCCTCTCTTATCTCCTGTAATATTGGTCTCAATTGGTCTCTTCTACGCATAACTCTGCGCCTGCGTGGGTCCAAGACTTCCGCATCCGAATTGTCCAAAGATAATGGAGATTGACTTCCTGGGCTGTGTGCCAAGCCCCCCTCTTCCAAGTCACTCCCACCTTCTTCTTCATCCGAGGACACTGCACTACCTGACTCTGTCAGCAATAAAACAGGCCTATGACATGTTGAAGTTTCCCCTGCATCCACCTCCACATTCCTTGGGGCAGGAGCTGGGCCAGAGCCAACCACAACACGAACCAGTTACAATCCACCACTGCTGATGCTGTCACTTGGCACTGCTGGTTGATTGTCTAGTACCTGCTTATCTGTCTGGATCTGGAAACCACACAGGAACTTAGCTTTCTTATTCTCCATGACCTTCTGCAGGATCTCCCTTCCAGGTGGTGATCAAGAGAGAGAAAGTAGTTAAGATTGATGGGGTGGAATTAGCAGCCACATAGCAGACATACAAGTATCTTGGTAGCACACAGTCCCATGAGAACCGTGATGAAGAAGCAAGGAAAATAGCAACATCCAACTATCACTGAAAAACCAGCTCAATGGGAAGATCCATGCCATCAATATGTATGCCAATCACCAAATGCTCTACTAGTGTAGTGAGCCTGCCAAAGAAGGACATTGAATGCCAATTTGAAGCGCAGAAACACATGATGAATTACACTCTGGTGAGGGTGAAAGCCACTGTCCTGAATAAAACTGAGAGCATCCAGGAATACATAATGTAAGTTGGCAACCAAGATAAGCTGTGAGAGAATAACTGACATGGGAGAGAAAACCAGCAGACATGGGACAACAATCAAGCAGAGGAAGTGTCATGGCAAGAGAAGATCTCACATGTCAATGTACCATCAACAGAGAGAAGCCATTGTAAAGATGTCTTTGACTAAAACACAGCACTGAGGCATTGATTATAGCAACTCAAGAATAGGCACCAAGCACCAGATCCATAGAATGGGAATCTACCAGTCAGTCCAACATATAGTAACAAGGCAGGGGTGGGGTAATTTGCTGCTGGTTTGATTCCTCCTGCCCTGCATGGGAGCAGCTCAAGTGCATTGCAAAAACATCTTAAAAAATGAAAAAACAAAACAAAAAGCAAAAACAGGATGGTGACAGCATGCACAGTGCCGGAAACTCAGCTTCTGTGCTTGCTCAAAAGGAAAAAAAAAAGATGATGGCACGCACAGATCAGCATCGAGTGAACTGGGTGCATGATGTAATGGGACCCGGAGAAGGCCAACTCTGTAGAACCTAATCGGTCACTGGGATTCGTGCGGCAGAAGGCGGTCCCGAAGATGATATATAATATGTACCTCTTATCTTTGGTCATTTAACAACTATTGAAGTTACAACGTACTTCAAAGAAGCTACCTATGATCTGTTCTTGAAGTTATGACTGCCAATAAACATACCAGCAATCTCATGAAGATATGAAGATATTTCATGCACATGACAAACCAGATGTATGTTGGTTTTACAATAGGGGTTTTTAACTGTTTATATTGGATTGTCATATGCTGTTTACTACTGTTGTTAGCTGCCCCGAGTCTACGGAGAGGGGCGGCATAGAAATCCAAGAAAATAAAATAAAATAAAATCAGATTGATTGCATCTTTCTATGATCAGATGTTGTACTTTTTTTCCCATTTCCAGTAAAATAGAAACAAAAAACCTCCCCATTAGATATCCTGGAGTTGCTTAGCAACCATGTGTTTCACTTAATGACCGTGGTGATTTGCTGTATAATTGTTGCAAAAATGATCATAAAATTGAGTCTGATCACATAGCGCCTTTACTTAGACCCATAACAAGTTATGACAAAAATTATGGGCTCCATTATGGCCATAAGTAAAGAATTACCTGTACATGTTGTGAATAAAGGTGGACCAGCACTGGGGACATGATCCCCTAAGAAAGTTGCTGCTGAATAGGACTTCCATGAACAATTCTTCACTCTGTATGAACAATTGGACTGTCATGAAAATTCGTCATGCTATAATTCCTGTCATGGAGGCCCTGAGAATAAGCAGGAAAGATATTGCATGACAATGTGCTAACTTCAGAGATGGCATGAGCACACTCAAACTCATCCAAGGTACATAATAATATAATAATAATATTCATCCAAGGTATATAATAATAATAATAATAATAATAATAATAATAATAATAATAATAATAATAACAACAGCAATAGTAATAACAGTAGTAATAATAACAACAGTAATAGTAATAATAATAATAATAATAATAATAATAATAATAAAGTATGGACCATCAACATCGCAATCCCAGGGGACAGCAGAATTGAGGAGAAGCAGCTTGAGAAATTATTGGAATACGAAGATCTAAAAAATGAGCTGCAGCGACTCTGGCATAAGCCAGTGAAAGTGGTCCCAGTGGTACTTGGCACACTGGGCGCAGTGCCAAAGGATCTCAGCGGACATTTGAAAACTATTGGAATTGACAAAACCTCCATCTGTCAATTGCAAAAGGCCGCTTTACTGGGATCGGCAAACATAATTCGCCGCTACATCATGCAGTCTTAGGTGCTTGGGAAGCGCCCGACTGGTGATGAAATACGAAATCCAGCATAGTGATCTTGTTTGCTGTGTTGTATTGACATAATAATAATAATAATAATAATAATGATGATGATGATGATGATGATGAGTGTTATTATTATTATTAATTAGATTTGTATGCTGCCCTTCTCCAAAGTCTCGGGGCAGGTCACACGGTACAAAAGCAACACAACAATAAATCTAATTAATTAAAAGTTACTACTAAAATCCCATATAATAAAAAACAGTCAACCAATTCATTCACAACCACACATTACATCTCATAAACAGAGGAGGGGGGCTTTATCTAATTGCCCCATGCCTGGCAATATAAATGAGTTTTGAGGGTCATGCGAAAGGCAAGGTGGTTGGGGGCAGTGCGAATCTCTGGAGGGAGCTGATTTCAGAGGGCCGGGGCCACCACAGAGAAGGCTCTTCCCCTGGACCCTGCCAGATGACATTTTCTAGCTGACGGGATCTGGAGAAGGCCAACTCTGTGGGACCTAACCGGTCACTGGGATTCATGTGGCAGAAAGCGGTCCTATATGTAATCTGGTCCGATGCCATGTAGGGCTTTATAGGTCATCACCAACACTTTGAATTGTGTCCGGAAACCAATCGGCAACCAATGCAGTCCGTGGAGTGTTGGAGAGACATGGGTGCATCTGGGAAGACCCATGATCACTCGCGCAGCTGCATTCTGCACGATTTGAAGTTTCTGAACACTCTTCAGAGGTAGCCCCATGCAGAGAGCATTAAATGGTATGAGTGCACTTTTCAATTAAATGGCGTAGTGATTTCTCATGGCACTGGTATAGTTACATACGTCATATTTCATGAAAGATGACAGTGAATTCCTTACAGTATTTGCATCGTGCATTCTCATAACTGCAGAGAAAATTTATGCACAAATAGAGACACAACCACTGAGCCTGGTTGAAATCAGATGTTTCCATCAGGATTTGTACAGATCATATAAATGGAATTTAGTCAAACTTCAAATAGTAAGCCGGATATATAGATTCTTACAAAATCTTATTAGCCAAGCTTATTGTAAGGAAAAAGAAGTTACATTAATGAATCTTAGACATTGGGCATGTATGTTCTTTACCTCCCATTTTAACCTTGCTAAATCAGATTCCAATATCTTTGATCCTCTTTCTATTTTGCTTTTGATATATGAGGGAGCTAGCTAGCCATTTGTGAAATACAAATAAAGTGTTCATCCACTCTTATTCTGCAATGTTTTACAAACATCCATTCTTATTCCAGGCTCAAAAAAAATCTATTCTCAGCACTAACTATCAGCTTCCATTGTAAGTTTTCATTCCCTAAAAAGAGACTTCACTTAAAAGCAGTATTGGGCTTTGTTCTTTGAAGGACACAGATACAAAAGCATATTCAAAAAGACCCTCAATCAAGCAAATGAATATGAATCATCTTATTTACAGAGTAAAAGTGAGAAAACCCCACATGAGATAGAGATTCTTCTGACATTTCCCCTCATAAATGATTAGAGTTTTCCCATCACAATTGAATTGAGAAATTACAAGACCCAGTGCTCCCTCAATCTATGTAGCAAGTCAAAATGACCGTAACACAGTGCAAAAAACTTTAATTTATTGACATTTCACTGTAATGAACTTTCATAGTATTTGTATTAGGCAAAGACTGAGAGACATCCAGCTGAGCCTAGCCCAGAATTCAAATATTAAAAGAGCTATATGCAGTAGTAAAGAGAAAGGGACAGGCTATTTGCTCAAAGGAAGTTCCAGTGACTTTGACATCAGCCAACCAGCCTTAAAAGATACATTAAATGAACCCTTTGCAAAAACTAATGCTCTTGAACTATTAATGAGGAACAGAGGAGCACACGTTGAACAGTTGTATACATTTCTTAAATTAATGTAATCAATATTATATCAATACAATATCATTCATCTGCAAACAGACTGGCACTATAGTTAAGAGTACTTTGCAGGCAATGTCTGTAAAATGAACATACAGATGAATGAAAATGAACATACAAATGAATCAGTTATGTAAACATTTTGTTAGTGCATCACAATGCAACAATGCAATCAAATGTGAGTAATTATTTTTCTATGGTCCTAACCTAACTTTCAAGCCTGGAGAATCACAAATCTTGTTTGGAGAGGTGCTCAAGACAAACAGCTGAAACAAGCTGAGCAATCTTCTCACACTCCTACAAGACACAGTGGCCAGCTGAACAGAACAGATAAATAGAAAATGTTGTGCCCGATGTCCAAGATTTATTTGTAATTACTGAGTTATCAACAGTAATAACAACCCTAAAAGAAAACACATACCTAGTAGTTACTCTATGGTCATCAGCACTTGGATACATTAAGATTTTTTGATGGTGGTGACAGACATTCCATTCTCATACTGAAGCTACTACACTATCTACTTTTCTTTACTCTCTATAATATTCAGGTTTGATTACAAAAAAAATCCTTTATTTCCTTTGGTTTTGGAATGTTTTCATCCAAGGCAGTCTTACCAATACACAGTTATCAGTAAAATTTGAATAATATGATTTGAAACCAGGAATAACCTTTTTCCAGGGGAATTTTTTTTCTTTTTAAAAAAAGTGATAATGAAATAAAATATTCCCTAAGATCTTTATATAATTATATGTATTTTAAAATGCAAATTATATTACCAGTAATTAATCTTTTAAAGAACGGTAAGTGCAAACTAAATATGTTTGTCCTACCTAAAGTGTGTTTGTTTTAGATTACTTCATATGGTTTTAAGATTTTAAGAGGACTCCTTGACCACAAATGGACGATGAAATTTACTAAGGAATATTGGGGTTTTTTTTAATGCTCTCTTTAGAACAGTAAAAGTAGCCTGCTTGTTTTTCCAAGAACAAAATTCATTTGCCCCTGGGATTTTCTTGCTTAAATTGCTTTAAGGAAGTGGTAATATCTTCAGATGATGAATGGAAGAGTTAGTATTATCATTTATCACATCCATTTGGCAAGGACATAAAAAAATGCAAGAAAGAGTTTTAGCAAAGGCATGCAGTATTGAAATCTCAGATTTTGCATTTTTGTTCTACGTACAGTGGTACCTGTACCTAAGAACACCTCTACTTATGAACTTTTCTAGATAAGAACCGTTTGTTCAAGATTTTTTTGCCTCTTCTCAAGAACCATTTTCTACTTAGAAACCCGAGCCTCCAAAACAAACCGGAAAAGGCAGGGAGAAGCCTCTTTGGGGCCTCTCTAGGAATCTCCTGGGAGAAAACAGGGCCAGAAAAGGCGGGGAGAAGCCTCTGTGGGGCCTCTCTAGGAATCTCCTGGGAGGAAACAGGGCTGGAAAAGGTGGGGAGAAGCCTCCATGGGGCCTCTCTAGGAATCTCCAGGGAGGAAACAGGGCCACCACCCTCCCTGTGGTTTCCCCAATCGCACGCATTATTTGCTTTTACATTGATTCCTATGGGAATAACTGCTTCTTCTTACAAAATTTTCCACTTAAGAACCTGGTCACGGAACGAATTAAGTGCGTAAGTAGAGGTACCACTGAAATTGCAATTTACTCCACTTCTTTATAGGCACTCTTTTCCTGAATATCCCCTCTTCCCTCTCCCTTGTTATTTTTATTCCTATCTTATGGAGATATGTGATTTGGAGAGACAAACATTCAAATGGACAATATCATATGTTAAAGATACCCAAAGGCACAAAGGATCCTGGTTTCTGCTAAAGGTCATATTTGGATACACTAAAAGCATCTCTTGATAGTTCAGCTCAGCAATTAAAGTGTAGCCTTTTCCTTATTCTATCTTTCCATTGGGAAATTGTTCTGTTACTCAGAACAAAATAAATGATTGAACATAATCTAAGGGCAGCTTTTATGTATACACACAGCATATACACACATACATAGACAGAGAATACCTAAAAAGCAGTGCTCAGATTGTCTATACAAATGTATCACGTTCAATTGTTCTTCTAGAATACAATTAGACATACTAAGTAGATTGATTAGATTAGATTTATAGATTTACTGGATTTATATGCCGCCCCTCTCCGAGAACTCGGGGCGGCTCACAACAAGATAAAAACAATACATAATAACAAATCCAATACCCACCAATCCAATTACAATTTTAAGCTAAAAATTCATAAAAACAACCCCAGAATATTAAAACACGCATACAATCAATCTAACACCAAAGTAACTCTTAATGTCAGTAAATTTTTAAGAAGCAGGATTGTTCTGTTCTGCATCTTTAAAATTGCTATTGGGGAGATGCTGTTTGTATTAGCCCTTACCAGGTCACCCTGAAAATTTGCTTTCTGCTAAGAAAAATTCAAAGGGGAAGCAAAAGGGGAAAACTAAATATCGTATAGTTGGTTGCAGGTGGAAATCAAAAGAAGCACCATCACCCCAGCAATAGTTCAAGTCATGGCAACCAATTAAATCCAACTCAAAGCTGTGCTAAGCCAAAGATCTCCTTTAGACAGGCTTTTATTGATACCCTTCCTAGGAATGATGAGCTTCAAAGACCACAAAAGGCTTCGTCTTTTCATGGGCTTTTAAGAACGGCTTGATCGGCAGATATTACCAAATGATAACACAACCCCAGGGCCTTCATAAACATGGATAAAAAGCTTTATCTACTTGGCAGAGGAGCAGGCCAGGCTCTTTTCTTTGTTCAGCCTCTGTTCCTAGATAATAGGAAGCATAATAATAGGTAAATGTTAATGCCTATTTTAATTGAACTAAGTACAATCCTGTAATCACCTTCAACCAAGAGTGGGATTTAGTCCCAGAGTATGATCCCCAATGGCAGGTTACCACCAGTTAGTGATTATATACCACCCAAAGGTGGGACTTTATTCTTTGGATTCTTCTCCTCTACCTAGCAGGTAAACTTTTCAGTTTAAATTATTCTGATTTTTTAAAAAGTCCTTATGTCACCTAAAAGTATCTGCAGCTTTGTTAAAATTCATTTTAAACGCATCTAGTCTAAAAATGGATCTGAGTAACATCTGGATTTCTATTTTTCCAAGTTAGTTTTTTTTTCCTTATCAAGCAACCCTTGGAAAAATCTTCATGCAATCTGGGTCCATCCCATCATATGGAAGAATCTTTATTCTCCTTTCATCTTCTTTGTTATGGAGGTCTCTGCTATGGAGTCCTCGGAGAGGGGCTGCATACAAATAATAATAATAATAATAATAATAATAATAATAATAATAATAATAATAATAATAACAACAACAACAACAACAATAATAATAATAATAATAAATATTATATTACAGTAATGCTCCCTGCACATAACTTTTTGATACCATCCTGCTGGATGAGACCTCTGAAAAATCCCCAAAATAAAATATGCAGCTCTTTATAACTTTTTTTCCTATATGGTATAATTGCTCTATTTTCAAATTACTAACTACATAGAGCCTCAGGAGAAAAAAACCTTCAGACTTGACTTTGGTTTACTTTGATATGAAGACATATCCTTGCTTAGACTTGTTTTTGAATCTAACATTCTTCCTTTTTTGCCTATTGAATTCAATGATCTACATGTTTGTGAAGTCAATAAACAATGAGTGCAGTAAATGTTGGGATTATAACTGATGACCTCTATTACTTTGAATTAAAAATATCATTTGAAATATTGAACTACCATTCAGAAGGATTCCCTCTGATCAAGAGACCAAGTCAAGAACCTCCATTGCCCCTCCTAAGAAAGTTTCCACCTTAACTTTTTGTTGAAAGTCTTCATAGCATAGTAGGTAAATGGAAATTCCATACATTGATGTGACATCTATCCAAATCATCACTACTATTGGAGGACATTAAGAGCCAAAATGAATATATTTAAGCCTCAGAGTGGCTTATAGAAGTGTCTACAAACATTGGATCAAATTATCCTCTTTAGGAAAAAGATTTGAGATTCATATTTTATCACTTAAGCCAATTGTCCACCTTCAAAAGAATAAGCTGAGAAATCAGGCCTGCTCATTCTGCAATGTCATGAAGTTACTGATATTTATTTATTTATTTTATTTATTTATTGGATTTAGATGCCACCCCTCTCCGCAAACTTGGGGCAGCTAACAACAGTAATAAAACAGCATATAATAATAATCCAATACTAAAAACAGTTAAAAACCCATTATTATAAAAACCAAATATACATACACATATACCATGCATAAAATTGTAGAGGCCTAGGGGAAAGAGTATCTCAATTCCCCCATGTCTGGTGGCAGAGGTGGGTTTTAAGCAGCTTACAAAAGGCAAGGAGGATGGGGGCAATTTTAATCTCTGGGGGGAGTTGGTTCCAGAGGGCCGGGGCCGCCACAGAGAAGGCTCTTCCCCTGGGTCCCGCTAAGCAACATTGTTTAGTTGACAGGACCCAGAGAAGACCCACTCTGTGGGACCTAACTGGTCGCTGGGATTTGTGCAGCAGAAGGCGGTCCCTGAGATAATCTGGTCCGGTGCCATGAAGGGCTTTATAGGTCATAACCAACACTGATCAAGTGGAAACTGATAACACCTGCCATAGTTTCTTGGAGGCCAAAATAACACAGAAGTAGTGTCAAGCCAGTGCAGAAGTTGGTGATAAATCAACGGCTTGCCATACTATCGGTAGAAGGTCTGATGTTTATGGGAACTTTGGAGGGGTGATTTTCATGAGGGAGCAGATGCAGCCACAAAGCATTCTTTCAAAAAGTTCAAGGCCATCATGTCTGTTAAATCCTGTAAATTCTGTAATGTTCTATAATGTTCTGTATCTGGGTTAACTTGTTAAACAAGAGTTGTTAAGCAGAATTGAAAGAAACCATAGGCATTGTTTACCTGCTTCCTATTGGTTGCTGTAGAGGGCGCCAAAATGGAAGAGCTGTCAGCCGCCGGCTGTTGCTGAGGGAAAGTCTTTAAATAGAAGCGCTACTTGTCTTACGCGCTTCTTCTGTTAACTCGCGTATACAGTGAAAGTGTTTTTCCGCTCGCTCAGAGCCTGTAGAGAATAAAAGGATTTTACTTGGAGACCGTGTTTCTCGGTTAGTACATTGGCGACGAGGGTCTTAGCGGTGATTTTTTTTTTAGGAAAAAATCAAAATGTCGACCCCTTCGCTTATTCAACCTCCGGAGTTGTTTGACCCGGAAAGGTCGACTTGGGCAGCCTATATGGCTAAATTTGAGATATTCCTGGAAGCTGCCAGTCTACATACGGCTGAGGACAGCAGGAAACGCGCTTTATTTTTGAATTATTGCGGCACGCATATTTTTGAATTAGCCGGGACTTTGACAGATCCCGAACCTCCTAATTCGGTACCATGGGCTACTTTACAAACAAAATTGGCTGCCCATTTTAAACCGACTAAACCGCCCATAGTTTATAGGCATCAATTTTCCCGTATGTCTCAATCAGATGGGGAATCGATTAACCAGTTCGCAACCAGGCTGCGCACTATCTTGGCGAAATGTCAATTTGACAATCCGGAAGCCAGATTGACAGACGCCCTTATTTTTGGGATGCGAAACGTTACCATAAGGAACAAGCTCTTGGCAGCTGAACATTCCACGTTACAAGACGTGATTAAGGCTGCTCAGACAGCTGAGGTAGCTGAGGCTGCGGCAGCTGATTTAAAATCCAATGACAAGCTGCAAACTGTTTTTAAGATAGCAGACTCTCAGCGTCCCTCGCCTCGCCGCCTACCTGACGTTCAGCTCGCCGACTATGAGGACTACAATGAGCACTGCTGCTACCTTCGAGGACCGCCAGAAAGACAAGCCCGATCAACTTTTCCTGCCTGCGCCGGATGCAGAGGTCAACATCAACGGTCTCGCTGCCCCTTTAAGGACGCCTTCTGCTACAGATGCGAGAAGAGAGGCCACATCGCCGCCGCTTGCCGTGCTGCCTTGCCAGATGACATCTCTTCCCCACAAGGTCAACAGCCTTCCTTTGCTGCTCCACGAGCCTACCGTCCTTTCCGGCCACAAGGACGGGGTTACCGCCGTCCTTGGAATGCCAGAGGTAACCGCTTTTTCAGTGGTTCTACAGTTTACCCTCCTGCCCCTAATAAAATTGTTGTCCCCCTCCTCTTAAACCATCAGCCGTGCCATATGGAATTGGACACTGGCTCGAAATATACATTAATGCCCTGGCATAAATTACATTTGTATGTACCAAGTTTGGCATGGGACGAATTGCAACCTTTGGACATTGCTATCAATGACTTCCAGGGTCACCCTATTAGGGTTTTGGGTAAAACCAGAGTTCCTATTACCTTTAGAAATGTGCACCATGCTCTCCCTCTGTTAGTTGTGTACGGAGCTAATCATTCCCTTCTAGGGTTGGACTGGATGGCACCTTTGGGGTTAGCAGTCACGGGTCTTAACAAATTGACATATTCTACTGCCCCTAATTTTGTCACTGAATTTCCTGAGGTTTTCCGTGCTGGTCTGGGTACCTTTAAAGGACCTCCTATTTCTTTTTCATTAGACCCTGCTGTTCCTCCCGTTAGATTAAAACCTCGCAGGGTGCCCTTGCCCTTGATCAGTAAGCTAGATGAACAATTAACAAAACTTCAAGCACAAGGTATATTGGTTCCAGTGGAACATGCCCCCTGGGAAACCCCAATTGTAACCCCACTAAAGCCAGATGGATCGCTACGAGTTTGTGCAGATTACAAATCTACTATTAATAAGGCACTACAGCACAACTCGTATCCTATTCCAGTAGTGCAACAGCTGTTGCACACATTAGGTTCTGGGAAAATCTTCACGAGGCTGGACCTTGCCCAGGCATACCAGCAATTAAAAGTGGACGAAGCCACTGCCTTATCGCAGACTATTGTAACGCACAGGGGTGCTTTCAAATGTACGCGCCTGCAATTCGGAGTGAGTGTTGCTCCTGGTATATTCCAGCGGTTAATGGAGCGCTTATTGGGGGGCCTTGATGGGGTGGTCCCTTATTTTGACAACATTTTAATTTGTGGTGACAACTCTGCCCAGCTGCACAGTCGAATTAGACAGGTACTCACGAGATTGAGAGATAAGGGTTTGCGGCTGAAACCAGAGAAATGTGTGTGGGGGACCCCATCAGTCGAATTTTTGGGATTTCGTATAGATGCTGAGGGCATTCACCCCACAGAAGAAAAAGTTAGAGCCATTAAAGAAGCGCCTGCCCCAACTTGTAAAGCGGAGCTGCAAGCCTTTTTAGGGCTATTAAATTTTTATGCTGTTTTTCTAAGACAAAAAGCCTCCGCAGCTGAACCCCTACATAGGCTCCTCCATAAAGGGACAGATTGGCACTGGGGTGAGAAGGAACAACGGGCATTTAACACGGTTAAAGATCTTTTGTCGTCCCATAGCTTAGTGGTGCAATATAGCTCAACACTCCCAGTGAGGCTCACATGCGACGCTTCTCCGTACGGGGTGGGCGGCGTGTTGGCCCATATCTTCCCTAATGGGCAGGAGGCACCAATTGCTTATTTTTCCAGAACGCTATCTGGGGCTGAGCGCAATTACGCGCAGATTGACAAGGAAGCTTTGGCATTGGTAGCCGGGGTGAAAAAATTTCACCATTATTTGTTAGGGAGACCTTTCCAATTAGTTACAGATCACAAGCCTCTCTTGGGTCTGCTGGCCACAGGACGGCCAACTCCTCCCTTCATGTCTCCCCGTATGTCCAGGTGGGCTATTTTTCTAGCTGCATATGACTACAAGCTCATTCATAAAGGGGGATCTACTATTAATCACGCAGACGGCCTTAGTCGCTGTCCATTGGGACAGAGAGTAGAAGACCCAGCGCCAGCTGCAGAAGTGCTCCTTATTGAATTAGATAAGACTCCTGTGGTCACTGCCAGAGAGGTGGCATTGGAAACCAGGCGGGATAAGATTTTGAGCAGGATTTTGAATTACATTCTAAAAGGCTGGCCAGCAAATGGGGACGATCCCTTAGTAGATGAATTTAAAACAAAACGGCTAGAACTTTCAGTTATGCATGATTGCATACTCTGGGGGGAGAGAGTGGTTATCCCCACTGCCCTGAGACCGCGGGTTATGAAAATGCTGCATGAGGGACACCCAGGGGTGGTGAGGATGAAAGCATTGGCAAGGGGATATTTGTGGTGGCCAGGCTTGGATAAAGAAATTGAGAACTGGGTGGCAACATGTGGCCAGTGCCAAGAAACGCGGCCAGACCCGCCTAAAACCACCCCTGCACAGTGGGACAGTCCCCAAGGGCCATGGTCTAGGGTGCACATTGATCTGGCTGGACCAGTGGGGAATAATATGTTTTTAATCCTGATTGATGCGTATTCAAGGTGGCTTGAAATAGTGCTATTAACATCTACCACATCATCAGCAGTAATACATGTATTAAGGAAGTTATTCACAACACATGGGTGCCCAGACATATTAGTCTCAGACAATGGGCCCCAATTTACATCTAAACAATTTGAAGTGTTCCTAGCTGGTCTTGGAGTCCGACATGCACTCACATCGCCCCACGCAGCGTGGTCTAATGGAGCAGCAGAACGTTATGTTCGCGTGGCCAAAGAGGCCATTAAGAGGTCAGCTCCAGGCGACATCCAGGAGAGGTTAGACACGTTCTTGCTGACCCAACACATAACACCTAGTCTGACCACTGGGAAAAGCCCTGCTGAGTTGCTAATGGGGAGAAGGTTAAGATCCCCCATTGATAGGCTGCACCCCTCCTACATCAAATTAAAACCGGACAATGTACTAATACCTGAGCGTGCAGTGGCCGTGGGACAAAAAGTATATGTTAAAAATTTTGATGCGGGGAAGCATTGGGAAAGTGGCATTGTGCAAGATCAAACAGGTCCCAAAACATATATGGTGAAATTACTAGATGGCCGCCTCTGGAAAAGGCACATTGACCACATTAGGGGGAGAGTGGAGAAAGCCGAGAGTGAAGGACATAAAGATAACACTCATCCCCTCCCCACAGGGAATTTCGCAAGGGCTAACAGGAACCCGGAACAAGTTGATTGGGACTTACCTGGGGGAAATAGCCATTCCAGCGCTGCCTCTGCTCTGCCATCTCCTGGTCATGGAAGCAATGCGTCTGCGGAACAAGAGGAACCATCTTCGTCGGTGGACACACAAGTCATGAGCGACCCTAGACGGTCAGATCGGACCTCGCGAAGACCCCCTCACTTAGAAGACTTCGTTACTTACTTGTCCGAATAAATACCTGTAAAATCATCCAGAAGGGGGAGGGGTGTTAAATCCTGTAAATTCTGTAATGTTCTATAATGTTCTGTATCTGGGTTAACTTGTTAAACAAGAGTTGTTAAGCAGAATTGAAAGAAACCATAGGCATTGTTTACCTGCTTCCTATTGGTTGCTGTAGAGGGCGCCAAAATGGAAGAGCTGTCAGCCGCCGGCTGTTGCTGAGGGAAAGTCTTTAAATAGAAGCGCTACTTGTCTTACGCGCTTCTTCTGTTAACTCGCGTATACAGTGAAAGTGTTTTTCCGCTCGCTCAGAGCCTGTAGAGAATAAAAGGATTTTACTTGGAGACCGTGTTTCTCGGTTAGTACAATGTCCACCACCTGGGCAGAAGTGAAAGGAGAAGTTGCCATGCTGGCACAATCTGAGTGGGCAAAGTACAAGTTTGTGGATGGAGGGCAAGGGATGCTAACTTTCAACTGGGTGGGAAGCGCAGATTAGGGTTTTCCAGTGTAGGTGCCAATATGGCCCCAGCAATAAATTGGAACTTTGAGGAATATTTTGACTTGGACTCTGATTTAGTTTGGATGCTACCTGGAACCTTGACAAGTAGCCCTTGGCCAAAAAAGAGAAGACGCTCTCCTTATAGGAACAGAATGCACAATATTTTTTGCCAAGCAATTTCTTTTCCCATTTGTTAGTACTATGTACAAGACAGTTGGGTTTGCAATATATAAACAAGCGAACAATGAATGTTTATATATATTGAAGTACTATATCTTTAAGGGGTAGGTGTTACTCAAGTCACGGATCTCTTCATTTCATGGGACTGTTAATTTTTCTTTAGCATCTAGCAGACAGAGACATAGCTGCTTCTCTAATTGAGATTACAGAGCATAAAGGTTTGCCTACTTGCCGATGACTCTAAAATGTGCAATAGGGTTGATATTCCTGGAGGGGTCTGTAATATGGTAAATGATTTAGCATTACTAGATAAATGGTCAAAGCAATGGAAACTGCAGTTTAATGTTTCCAAATGTAAAATAATGCACTTGGGGAAAAGGAATCCTCAATCTGATTATTGCATTGGCAGTTCTGTGTTAGCAAAAACTTCAGAAGAGAAGGATTTAGGGGTAGTGATTTCTGATAGTCTCAAAATGGGTGAGCAGTGTGGTCAGGCGGTAGGAAAAGCAAGTAGGATGCTTGGCTGCATAGCTAGAGGTATAACAAGCAGGAAGAGGGAGATTGTGATCACCATATATAGATCGCTGGTGAGACCACATTTGGAGTACTGTGTTCAGTTCTGGAGACCTCACCTACAAAAAGATATTGACAAAATTGAACGGGTCCAAAGACAGGCTACAAGAATGGTGGAAGGTCTTAAGCATAAAACGTATCAGGAAAGACTTAATGAACTCAATTTGTATAGTCTGGAGGACAGAAGGAAAAGGGGAGACATGATCGAAACATTTAAATATGTTAAAGGGTTAAATAAGGTTCAGGAGGGAAGTGTTTTTAATAGGAAAGTGAACACAAGAACAAGGGAACACAATCTGAAGTTAGTTGAGGGAAAGATCAAAAGCAACATGAGAAAATATTATTTTACTAAAAGAGTAGTAGATCCTTGGAACAAACGTCCAGCAGACGTGGTTGGTAAATCCACAGTAACTGAATTTAAACATGCCTGGGATAAACATATATCCATTGTAAGATAAAATACAGGAAATAGTATAAGGGCAGACTAGATGGACCATGAGGTCTTTTTCTGCCGTCAGTGTTCTATGTTTCTATGTTTCTAAAGTAAAATTCACCTCTGTGAGATAAAATGGAAAAGTGTTTATAGAAATTGGAACCGTACTAAGGTAGAACTTTTTGTTTGTTTGATTCCTGAAGATAATTTTTCCTGTCCTCTGCCCTCTCTGAGTAGTACACGTTGCTCCTTGATAACCTATTTGCTCACCTTTAAGCCTCTGAACTGCAAGATAAACTGAGCTCCTTCTGAAAAGTGACCCACTCTCACACCAAATTCTTCCCTTGACAGGAGGAAAAACCTTGAATACTTACATCAAATGCTGTTAATGCCTTTGTAGGCATTTCAATTCCTGATGGCACAATTTATCACTTTTAGGGAAAGTTACAGAAGGAGAACTATATTACACCGTGCTAGTGAGAAATCAAAAGAACCTGAGCTAGACTCATGAAAGCTCATTAGAAGTCTGTGAAAGCTCACAAAATTTGCTATTCTAAAGAAGTGCTATTTCTATAATGGTTGCACCTTACCAAGAGATCCAATGGGAGACTGTGCTGCCTCTATGCCCTACTTGTGGGGTTCCCATGGTCAAGTGGAAAGTAAGGTGGTCAAGTGGAAAGTAAATCCAATATCCCAAATGGTGTAGGGATTGCAATTAAAGACTTCTACTTCAAGTCCCAAATTTCACATCCAATAAAGAGGAGCTATCACCTCTCTTGCTGATTCTTTCCACTGACAGCTGCTCTTATTATTAGGAATTTTTTCCCATCATTCAATCAGAGTCTGCCTTCTCCTAATTTAAATATATTATTCTATTTCTTTCCTCTCTGACACCTTTCAAGGTGCTATCATTATATGCCTCAGTTATCTGTAGAGAATAAGGAAAAGGACCTGAGAAATGCTGGCTGCCTTGCCAAGGCAAAGAGGCTAGAGTATTTTTTTAAGTCTCAAACCCCCACAAATGTTCAGAAGCAGCATAGACAGAATCCTCCCTGAATTATAAGGAGAGGGGTAGGAGGGGAAGGACTTAACAGCAGAATCAGACTTCCAAGATTCTGTTACAATAGTTTCAATAAAAGTAGTTTTAATCATCCTGTGGAGTTGATGTCATGATCTGGATACTTAAAGGATCTGATACCTTTTCTCAAAATTAACACACATTTCCTTTGATGGTGTCAGTTTAGGATATCAAGAAACAATCTATTTCAGATAGGAAGATTGTTGATTGTTCTTTCTAGTTATACATTGGAATTAAAAGCTGTTGTGGTTGGCTCCTTTGATCATGGACTTTGAGGAGAATGAACCGGGTCTGTCTGGGTATCATTGGCTCATGTGCTTATCAGAGGAATTTGAAAGTGACAGTGAGGGAAAGTTAGGGTCTGGGGACCCTCCAGAGGTTGCAGATCCCCCAGCTGTGGTAATGTTGGAGTCAGATGAGGAGGGGGATATTGTGGACCCAGTATTAGATGCTAGAGTAAGAAGAATGCGAGGGAGACAAGAGTATCTCCGGCAACGTAGATCTAGGCATTGAATACTTCTATGTATAGCTTGTCATCACAGATAGTATAAAAGAGAAGGATAATGGGAATTTCTGGCATAGAAGTTCAGTGTTTCTATATGGAGAGAGAGAACTAGCAGCTGAAGAGTCTCTCTCTTACATTCTTCTGCAACCCTTCAATTTTAGTTTTGGAAGGCATTTGTGAGTACCTGTCCATGGTGAGAATTAATGGCTTGAAATTTCTTTTGGACGCTTGTTATCAGCTGTGCCAATAACGCTGGACTTTTGGCAGTCGAACTGGCATTCCTCTGATTTCATAGCTGTTTCCAGCACATTTCTTTATAGATAAACAAATATACATAGTGACTTTGCTTCCGAGTCTTCATTGGGGCATAATTACTGCTAATTAACCAGGCCAGACAGAACAGAAGCAAAATGAATTTAATTCTTGAACCGAACTTATATTATTCAGTTCTGGACTTTATAAAATGGTTGCTTGTTTTAACTCTCTATTTCCCATCTCAAGCCACTTTCAAGAAATATGTGGCTATATATAATGATTAAATCAATCAGAGATAGATAAGGCCAATCAACAAAATCAGAAAATAGTAGAAACATAGCAATAAAACATCAGTAAGCACTACAAACAGTACTACAAAAATTTTGTATAATAGTATTCTCGATGCCACAAAGGAGACCTTGCCCCAAAGGATCTGTTACTATCCTTCAGTCCCTCTTCATATATTTCAAGGGTGGAATTTGCCTGGTTCAGACTGGATCATGAGTTGTTTGAAGAGGTTCAATGAACTTGTTGAGTTCTGATACTGAAGAGACAGGAGATTGGTAGAGTGACTTTAGATTTTTACTAGGTTACAGGGGGTGAGTTCCAGCACCAGTATACAAAAGGCAGGGGGGTTAAATAGGGAGATAATCCAGGCAGGGAACTAATCAGAAATTTGCTACTTTGCTCCCTGTCAGACTGGAATTAAAACTTCCCCAGTTTTCAGGACATTACAGATCTAATAAAAAGCACCCCTGGTTGGCCTCGCCCACCCTCACCCACTCGCTGCTCACCCCTTCCGCTCTGTGTGTATGCCCAAGAAAGAGGAGAAGACCTGACCAAAGTTTTCTTCCACCCTTCACTGCTTGGAAGGGAGCTGCAGCAACCTGCTTGTTCTAAAGTGATCATTTTTTTTAAAAAAAGGAGCAGCTCCACTATGAAGGGAAGGAGAAAACTTCATCTTCTGTCTGCCACAGCATTCAACATGGCTGCTTCTATCCTCGGACTCATACACACAGAGGAAACATGAGAATGATACAAGATCGCTAGAAGGCTTGGCAGAACATCTCTGTTGGTTCCGTGGTCTTTTCTGGTGGGTGTGGCTTGCTGGTGTGGTGCCGCCCCACTTTGCTGTGAGTGATGCCATGTTGGCCACCCCTATTCAGTCACATAACCCCCCACCAAGCCACACCCACAGAACCTGTAGGGAAAAAATTTGAATGTCAGCCCTGATATATTTCCGTGTACAAATGAGACAAGGCTTGGTTAGCACTGCCACAATGGGTAACTTGTCTGTTTCAATTCCTTCCTACAGATGCTGTTATTTCCAGTCACTGTACTCACAATGAAGTCTGATCTCATATAAAGTGAAAGAAATGTTTCTTATATTTTGGAAAATGTTTCTATTAATGTAAGCTACCATTCAATCTGCCTTTTTTGGTCTCAACCCACCTTGCTGGCTCATGTTCAGCTTGCAATCAACAAGAAAAGCTTGCTTTTAAGGATTTAATTCAGTAGATTTCAACTAAATTTTAGTTCAGACTTCACACCTAAACAATGCACAAAATCTGTTGTTTCTGGAGAAACTGGAATGCAAATTATGCAAATCACATGACATACATGATTAAATTTATATAGTTGATGTATAAATGGATGTTTGGGCTCAGCAGAAACTACTTCCCTCAATGACACCATCAAATTCATGTTTTACTGAATTACTTTCCAGGATATTTTTTATATTTTTTATATCAGCAACATTTTCAACTTTTTACAAAGAATATTACCAAGGTTACAATTATCCATAATGCTATACCTTATGTGTTTGATTTTTATTTCTCAGTGAAAAACTTTGCATTTGCATCTGTTAAATTTTAATTTTATTGCTATCATCCCATTTTCTGTAATCTATCATGATAGTTTTGAATTTTATTTTCGTCTAGCAGAATAGATTTTACCCAATTTAGAGTCATCAGCAAATTTAATATATGATCCTTGTGACACCTATTCAAAATATCTCACCAGTTTTAGGCAATCGATATCAAAAGTGAAAGGTAAAAGTGAACATGAGCTTCAACAACTATTCCTATCTCACCTCTGAGAAAATAGTAGAGCAAGTCAAAAATGCTATTTTTTAAATCTCACTTATAATTAACTTTTTCCGGCCACGTATGTAAACTTCAGTTCTTTCTTCTGTGTTCATCTCCCTCATAGACTCATGGTAAGGGTGTTTTTTAGTTACCTACTTGGTCTTGTTCATGAATATAGATTTTCTTTTTTAAAATATGCAAGTTTGGCCCAACAGACACATCAAAGCTTGTGACCACTTGTTACATTGCCCCACCCAGTGTCCAAGGATCATTTTCTACAGATGAAGCAGCACAGAACTCTACCCATTTTCATCAACTACTACCTTGAGCACTGCTCTCCAGGTCTGTGAGCTGCTCACTGCATAGAAAAACTGGGTGAATGAAAGAAAACATTTGATGAATTTTTTAAAAATCTGACTCCATTTAGTTTTGGTCCTTCTGTTCCCTTTTTGGCTTTTTGATTGTCTTTTTGCATAATATGTAGATGTTGCTTAATGTCTGTGTGTCTATTGATGGCCTATTGGTCAGAGAGTCAGGCTTCCAGAAATTCTGTAGTGTTGGTCTAGGATGCCACAGTTTTACAGTTGAAACTGTATATTGTGAAATTAAAGAATTTTTTATTATGTCTCTTGACTGTGAGTTGGCATTTATTGAGAACAAACTGTACTCCAATGATAATGTTATCTAGTTTGAGTAATGAAATGATTGCAAGAAAACAACTAAGTTCAGAGAGCATCATGGATGACTCATTTCAATACTGAGTTACAAATATTCTCCTTTATTGGTAAAACATGGTAATAATGTGGAAATCAAACATTATTAATTATTTTTCACAATATATTGAAACTTTCTAGATTTAATTTTATTTAGACTAAGTATCATCTTTCCAGCACTGCCTGGCCAAAATAACCCTTATACCCAAAATAATAGGGAATCTGTTCAGTTCACTTTCATTCTCATTCTTTATATTCCAACTTCATATTTATTTCATCAGATTTATTATTCAATTCATGGGGTTTTCTTAAAGTGTGCACATAAGGTACTAATAGTTTTGGGGGATATTTTATAATAATCACATTATTTTTCCATATTATGTTGAGGTTCAATTGTCATGTACAGTGGTACCTCGAGATACGAGTTTAATTCGTTCCGGACCTGGGCTCTTAAGTCGAGCAGCTCTTATCTCGAACGACTTTTCCCCATAGGAATTAACGTAAATAATTTTAATTGGTTCCAGCCCTCAAAAAACTCACAAAGTTAGTCTAAATTATGCAGAAAGACATGTTTTTAATGAAGAAATGTACATGTACATATAAATGAATAATGAAGTTTCTTTCACTTAACTTGTAAACTTTCTTAAACTTTTAAATTTACATATGTTCAACTTCTCTGCCACCCAATCCTGTAGGACAGAGGTCCCCAACCCTTTTTGCACCAGGGACCGGCTTTAAGCGATCAAGAGAGGAATGGGTGAATGAATGGACAGAGGGTGGGAAGGAAGGAAGGAAAGAGGGAAGGGACAGGAACAGAGGAAGGAAGCAAGGAAACTTATGAAAGGGGAGAGTAAGAGAGGAATGAGTGAAGGGAGGGAGGGAGGGAAGAAGGTGGGAAGGAGAAAGAAAAGAAGAAATAGAGGAAGGGAAGGTAAAAGAGAGAAAGAAAAAGAGCAAGAAAGAAAGAAAGGGGGAAGGGACAGGAACAGAGGAAGGAAGCAAGGAAACTTATGAAAGGGGAGAGTAAGAGAGGAATGAGTGAAGGGAGGGAGGGAGGGAGGGAAGAAGGTGGAAAGGAGAAAGAAAAGAAGAAATAGAGGAAGGGAAGGTAAAAGAGAGAAAGAAAAAGAGCAAGAAAGAAAGAAAGGGGGAAGGGACAGGAACAGAGGAAGGAAGCAAGGAAACTTATGAAAGGGGAGAGTAAGAGAGGAATGAGTGAAGGGAGGGAGGGTGGGAAGAAGGTGGGAAGGAGAAAGAAAAGAAGAAATAGAGGAAGGGAAGGTAAAAGAGAGAAAGAAAAAGAGCAAGAAAGAAAGCTGCAAGCACCCCCCCCCGAGCCCCCCAGGCCAGCTGCAACCTTTTAAAACATGCGCGCCGCTTCGCAGCTGTCTCCTGAAGCCGAACGCGGAAGTTAGCGTTTGGCTTCAGGAGACAGCTCCTTGGCGCTTGTATCTCGAATTTGGGCTTGTAAGTAGAACAAAAATATCTCTCCCCTCCCAGCTCTTATCTCGAGTTGCTCTTAAGTAGAGCAGCTCTTATGTCGGGGTTCCACTGTATTTACCATACGCATCCATATACATCTTCATGCAATATTCACTCTAAAAATTGCAGTGTAAACTGCTGGCAAAATTGGAAATTCTGTTTGTGACAGAATTGTGTTCCAGTTTGCATTACAGATTCCATTATTGTGATATGGATAAAGTTTTATTAAAATGCAAAACAATATAATTTTTTATTCCCCTACCACAAAAGTCACAGTGGAGTTTTCAAGATCACTATCTCCACTATTCCATACAAAAGGGAAGTATAATAGATGGTTTGTACCCTTTCTCCATATTCACATCCTTCAACTTGTGGTCATATGTTTAAAAATGATCTCAGTTTATCTCCCAATGATAGGGAGATAAAAAATCATCCAGTTACTTTCCCCTTGAAAGGCCTGAAATCTCGGTCACAGGAAGCTTGATGAGGTTCAAAACCCCTGCAAACAGAGAAAGCTGCCCATATATTAAACAGACTTTGAACATTTTTAAAATAACGGTTGTACTACAGTTTTGAATATACTACATTTGAACCAGAACTACTTTATCTCAGTACTTAAAAGCAGCCAATATTGTTAGACCACAGAGGTCCAGAGCTGCCTTTGAATAGGCATTGAAGTGTTTACATCTTTAAGGAATGACTTTCAAGCAACAATATGCATAACTATTCAAAAGTAGGTCTCTTGAGCATCACATAATAAGGCCATGTAAGATATGAATGTTAAAGTAATCTTGAAATAACTTCATCCACACTTTTGAATATGCTATCACTTTTGCAAACCTAGCAAGAGAAAGAAGGGGTTTTATTTTGAGAGTGAAAGCACGAATCACTATAAGCACCTTAAAACATTATTTAAAAGTATATTAGGAGAAAGGAAAAAAACCCTCCCCTTTAAAAACAAAAACAATTTACATTTTCTAACAGAGATGTTTCTTTTGATAAACTTTATTAATTTTTCATAAAAAAAGACAGAACTGACAAACATACATTTAACACAAAATTGGGGTTGGAACTTCCCCACTTATTCTAAAAGTCAAATTTCCATACAGAAAAAAAGAATACATTGTTAATACTTTAAATCAACTTATTACTTTAAATGAAAAGAAGAAACTTGTTTAACCTTATATAATAAACCTTCATATATAAACTAAGCCAAACACAAAAAAATCATATCCATACTTCTACAATTCTCACATTATTTTTACTTTTGCTTCTTCTTATTATTTATCGATATATACACTTTATTCCAAATCTCATAAAATTCTGATTCCTCTTGGTCTTTAAGGACACTAGTTTGAAGCATGGAAAAACTTCTGCATTTAAACTAATCTGGTATTATTTCTATCCATATCTGATGCTTATAAATCATGGACAATGAAATATAAACATTTGGTAAGTGCAAAAAATAACATTTTCACAAGTTCCTCTTAAATATGAGTATATGAGGAAGAATCAGGATATTCTATATGAACTGTGCTCCCATTAACAGCATTCCTCATGGTTTCTCCTGCTCTTGATTTAAATTGACCAGTTCTGTGACTAAAAACCCAAATGTAATCAATTCTTAAACCCATGGAAAATCTGCATACTAGATTGTTAACTCATTTCTGGATGGAATCGCTGAAGCAGTAGGTGTGAGCTTAAATTGACTCCAGAAGTTGGTAGAGAAAAGGAAGGCCTAGAGGAACATTGTCCACTGGGTCACAATGGGTTGGACACAACTTCACAATGAAGAATAAAAATCCTTAAACACTTCATGAAGATGAATGAATAGGATGCTTAGCACTAAAAATGTTGGTGAAAATTGCAGGAGAACCAGGGGTGAAATCCAACAAGTTCTGACAGGTTCTGGAGAAATAATAGTGGAAACTTTGAGTAGTTCAAAATTTGCCGATGACTCTAAAGTGTGCAATAGGGTTGATATTCCTGGAGCCATCTGTAATATGGCAAATGATTTAGCTTTACTAGGTAAGTGGTCAAAGCAATGGAAACTGCAGTTTAATGTTTCCAAGTGTAAAATAATGCACTTGGGCAAAAAGAATCCTCAATCTGAGTATTGCATTGGCAGTTCTGTGTTACCAAAAACATCAGAAGAGAAGGATTTAGGGGTAGTAATTTTTGACAGTCTCAAAATAGGTGAACAGTGCAATCAGGCGGTAGGGAAAGCAAGTAGAATGCTTGGCTGCATAGCTAGAGGTATAACCTGCAGGAGGAGGGAGATTGTGGTCCCACTGTATAGAGCGCTGGTGAGACCACATTTGGAATACTGTGTTCAGTTCTGGAGACCTCAACTGCAAAAAGATAAAATTGAACTGGTCCAAAGACAGACTACAAAAATGGCGGAAGGTCTTAAGCATAAAACCTATCAGGAAAGACTTAATGAACTCAATCTGAATAATATGGAGGACAGAAGGGAAGGGGGGGACATGATCAAAGCATTTAAATATGTTAAAGGGTTAAATAAGGTTCAGGAGAGGAGTGCTTTTAATAGGAAAGTGAACCCAAGAACAAGGGGGCACAATCTGAGGTTAGTTGGGGGAAAGATCAGAAGCAATGTGAGAAAGTATTATTTTACTGAAAGAGTAGTAGATGCTTGGAACAAACTTCTAGCAGACATGCTTGGTAAATCCACAGTAACTGAATTTCAACATGTCTGGGATAAACATATATCCATCCTAAGATAAAATACAGGAAATAATATAAGGGCAGACTAGATGAATCATGGGGTCTTTTTCTGCCGTCAATTTTCTATGTTTCTATGTTCAGAGAATCAGTAGCAAACATTTTGAGTCATTTGGAGAACCGGCAAATACCTCCTCTGGCTGGCCCCAGAGTAGGGTGTGAATGGAAATTTTGCAATATCCTTCCCCCTGGAGTCAGGTAGGAATGGAAATTCTGCAGTATCCTTCTCCTGCCATGCCCACCAAGCCACACTTCCCACACCAAGCCATGCCCATAGAACCAGCAGTAAAAAAAAGAAATGAATTTCACCACTGAGGAGAGCCCTAATTTTTTTTGTTTGCTCAGAGGACGTAAAGGAAAAAAAATCATTCAACCCCTTACCATCCTACCTGGAGATGTAATAGGTTTTCGTAACCAGAAAGAATGGTAAGGAGCCTACATCTATTGCAGACATGCCTTCTTTAGGGACTAAGATTTCCCGGAACATTTCATGCTTTTATTTTCTAGATTTCCTTTAGCTGGAAGTACAAAGCAATAGAATTGCAGTTACAAAGTTTTATGAGATGATCAAAGGCTCTTCTGAGATCTATAAGTTTAAGTAAAAATTTCTATAACTGTGTCCCTTTGGAATTCAGCAACCGTTTTCAATAGGGGAAAGTTTGCACCTTTACTGATGAAACCTTGAATCTTTTCAGGTGCTGTCTGTTACCAATGAGAGAAGCTTGCAAAGAGTTTGGAAAAGCTCCCTGGGCAAAGGAGAGCTTTCATTTCAAAGGAAGGCTGCCAGTGTTTTTGAGCTGAATAGAAAGCAATGGGTGGGGGGCGGGCAGGGAAGGAAAGAGATCGATTCTGCTTTTCTATGCTGACCTTTGACACTTAAGATTTGTATTCTTTAGAAGGATGCTGTGTGGAGGTGGGTGAAGAGAAGGAAGTAAAATAACCCCCCTCCTTGTAATATAACAAACCCATAGCAAATCAAATCAAAGAGAAAACAATACAGTGGTATAATTTCACCCAATGTCTCTGGTAGGCGTAATACTTGGCTGTAGCTATTTCTAGTAATTTGGAGACAAATCCATGTTCCCATACAATAATGTCAGCAGTTGGAAATAAAACACACCTTCTCCCACCCACCTTCAAAAGGTATTTTGGCTCAGCTGTGCTGTAAAATATATTCAAACATCTCATTTGAATTGCTGGCAGCAATTGTGCCTTATGGATAACATACTGTAACATCCAGTGAAGGGCTGAGATTTTTTTTACTACCACACTGTGGGTGTGGCTTATTTTGTGGGTGTGGCTTGCTGGCCATGTGACCAGATGGGAGTGGCTCGACAATCATGTGACCGGGGTGGCTTAAAGGTCATGTGACTGGCTTAAAGGTGGCCAACTTGATGTCACTTACGTCAAGGGTTTGGGTTACGGCTAGGGTTAGGGTGCTTGGCCTCTCCTCGTCTCAAAGAGATACAATTTCCCTATCCATTTACTATTACTGAACATCTAAAATATACTATTTAATTCTATGTATATATGCCATATGTGTACATACATATTACATACAGGTACACAAAAATATACATTATCTACTATATAAACTGTATGTGTATGTACACACCCACTCACATGCACAGCCCTTCTAAAATTATCCACATTCATCCACACTGCGATGGAAAAACATACCCAGAGCCTAGAAGGGAAAAAATCGAATTAAAATGAAGCAGAAAAATAATACATGATTGGAAGCACATAGGAATATGTATTGGAGGGGAGAGGGGATTAAGAATTAGTTGTTTTTCCTTTTCAGATCCATCCATCCATCCATCCATCCATCCATCCATCCATCCATCCGTCCGTCCGTCCGTCCGTCCGTCCGTCCGTCCGTCCGTCCGTCCGTCCGTCCGTCCGTCCGTCCGTCCGTCCGTCCGTCTGTCTTTCTGTCTGTCTGTCTGTCTGTCTGTCTATCTATCTATCTATCTATCTATCTATCTATCTATCTATCTATCTATCTATCTATCAATCATCTATCTATCTATCATCTCTCTCTCTCTGTCTCATTATCTTATCTATTAATATTTTAAGTATACTTTATTAAATTAAATATACATTAAATCACTGGGTCCTTACTCCATCTCTACTTGGCATATTCAAATGATCAAGATGGTCTTTGATTTGGAAAATAATAGGTGGAATGTTCCTGGAATGTTCGTCAAAAAGAAATATCACAAAATCAGTCAGAAGTGGGGGGGGGGGGGGCTCCTAACAAAAGACCAGTAGAGATTGTTTTCTTTATGAATATGGTAGTCATTATACCAGTAAGATAAAATATGTCCCTAGATCTATCCGAAGTGTGAATTCAGTGTTATATAACAAATATAGAAAAGGATTACATTAAAATCCTGTTTAGGCAGGATTTGGCCATTTGCTTGAGGTAGGAACGTGGAAGGTTAGGTTTAAATGGGGAGTGGATGGGTTTACTTCAATGAGATTAATATGGTCACTAGTATAGTGAGCAAGGACATCCATTGGAGGAGGTGTTAAAAGTTAAGATGGCAGCTTCAACTCACCATAATGTGCCTCTTTTTAACAGAGGGTACATGTAAAAAGGGACAGGAGTTCAATCATGCAATAGTATCTGCCATATTGACTTTTTTACATTCTTCCTCCCACCCCAAGGATACTCCTAACATTGAATTTGAATAGAACAGCAGATTTGGTTCAATAAAGGACCTTGAGAATAGAGAAAGCTGGGTATCTGCTTAATGGAGTTCCTATTCTTCTTCTTCTTTTCCTTCAGATACAGTACTTTTTAATTGTTTAGTTAAAAGCTCAGCAAGGTCATGTTATAATAACCTACAGACTCTCTATAATCAAAGGGATGGGCAGTACTTACACCTAACTGCAAATAATTAAGGAATGGCTAGAACAAAGACAACAGAGCAAGAGATTCAGTGAAAATCATTCTGAGCAAAAGCCCCATCTGCCTTTTCCTGCAACTGTTAAAGCAAACCACTGCATAACTCCATATCATCGGGCTTTGACTCATTTATGCACAGAGGACACATAAATCTTGGAGTTCAACAGCCCAATAATAGCATATAGAAATATCACTTATATTTGTCAGGACTGCTAATATGCCAAAAGCTGGAGAGGGATTTAAGGAAATAAAATGAGAGCATGTACAGTGTTTGAAAATGGCTTTGCACATAATAAACAATAGATTGATCAATCAACTTTGCAACTGATAAGAAAAAATAAAAGTTAAATTTTATTCATTCCCTTTATATCCCACTGCAAATGACTCTTGACAATTAACACAGTATAGAAAACCAGATTAAAACATCCATGGAAGGAATAGATAATCCTTTGTAATGACACAAAAAGAAATAATAAAAGAATGTAAAATAATAGAATAGAATAGAATTTTTATTGGCCAAGTGTGATTGGACACACAAGGAATTTGTCTTGGTGCATGTGCTCTCAACGTACATAAAATAAAATATACATTTGTCAAGAATCATGTGGTACAACACTTAATGATTGTCATAGGGGTCAAATAAGCAATGAAGAAGCAATATTAATAAAAATCTTAGGATATACGCAACAAGTTACAGTCATACAGTCAACATGGGAGGAAATGGGTGATAGGAATGATGAGAAAAACTAGTAGAATAGAAGTGCAGATTTAGTAGAAAGTCTGACAGTGTTGAGGGAATTATTTGTATAGTAGAGTGATGGCATTCAGGAAAAAACTGTTCTTGTGTCTAGTTGTCTTGGTGTGCAGTGCTCTGTAGCGACGTTTTGAGGGTAGGAGTTGAAACAATTTGTGTCCAGGATGTGAGGGGTCAGTAAATATTTTACCCGCCCTCTTTTTGACTCGTGCAGTATACAGGTCCTCAATGGAAGGCAGATTGGCAGCAATTGTTTTTTCTGCAATTCTGATTATCCTCTGAAGTCTTTAGCATTATAGTAAAAATTTGGAATAGGTACGGGTAGTCCTCAATTTATGACCATAGTAGAGGCTGTCCATTATAATAATAATAATAAATTCATTGTCATTGTCAAAACAACGAATTGTCATTGGCAACGAAAGTTGTGTGACACCCAGAGACCAGTCCCACCATACATAAAATTTAAAAATAGAATAAAAAATAGAATAAAATGTCCCACCCACTACAAATTCCCCACCCTGAACCACTCAACCATCTACATGACAAACCGAGTAATATTGTCCAAGAGTTCACTGATGGTGACCCTTTAGTTCGTTGTTAAGTACGAGTATAGCTCTGGGATAAAAACTATTCAGAAAACGTGTGGTCCGAATTCTAGTTGTTCTGTATCTTCTGCCAGAAGGCAACAGTTATAGTAGGAAGTCATGATGATTGTTCAGCAAGCGCCTATCTGATTGGATCTATTTTTCTGCCCTACTGGGACCCTGCAGCCTTAGGCCTGCCCTACCAGGTTTTACACTCTTCTTCCCACCCCCTGTCACTGATTGGTCACTTATCTTCTGTACAATTCCTTCTGGAAGCTCCAGAGATTGTTTTAGTGAAGACAGAAATCCACTCCACTCTTTGACCTCATTTCAGGCCACATGGCTCCATCTCCAGAATAGGCACCAGATTGGGAATGGCCACAATAACTTGTGACTGCTCTGAAATAGTGTCCACTTCCAAGAAAGCGGCATGTGGCCTAGGATGCCCACAAGCAGATCAGACTTCTCTCCTCCCACAACATGAGCTCCAGAGATCATGTTGGTAAAGGGGAACAAGTGGGTCAACCTATAATGCGTTCACCACATGGATGCTGAAGCTGTCTTAACTTCAAAACTATAAGTAGCTTTTGGGAGTTCTGTTATTGCTAAGTGATGAATCATAATTCAAGACTATCTGTACAAGCAAAGACTTATCACCTCTCATCTCATTGGTGAATATTTACTTTTCATAAATTTGCTTGGTACAGAATAAACAGATTGAAATATTTATTACTAGTAAGTCAAAGAAAAAAGAATACATATTTGAACAAGAAGTATTTGAACATTAAAAAAAGACCTGTCTAAAATAAGAGGAAACACTTAAGAGATTTGATTTAATTGAAAATATTATAGCACAACTTTTTGATTATTTGCTGAGTCTTATCTATGAACTGTTTTTCATGTCTTGGCTTCAGTAAGCCCGCTGCAAAAAGTTACTGGACCAAAATAAACAAGTGGCTAGAGGAAATAATAGGGCAGGAGATGGAGTGGAAACTGGAATTATTGGGGATACTCACAAGAAAATATAATAAAGAAATTCATTACCTAATTCTTTGTATAATACCTGCAACATGGATAGTCTATGCTCAAAATTGGAAAAATCAAACTATATCAAAAAAAGAAGTGGTAAGGAAAATTTTGGAATATGCAGAGATGGATAAATTAACAAAAGAGATTAGATTAGATTAGATTTATTGGATTTATATGCCGCCCCTCTCCGAAAACTCGGGGCAGCTCACAACAAGATAAAAACAATACATAATAACAAATCCAATACCCACCAATCCAATTACAATTTTAAGCTAAAAATTCATAAAAACAACCCCAGAATATTAAAACACGCATACAATCAATCTAACACCAAAAAAAACCATTTGTCTGATGTGGTTCAGGGTTTCCTGCCAAAGAGAGAGTTGCACTAGAAGACCTACCAACTCTGTTATTCTGTAATGAAACAAATTACAAAAACTTAATTGACTTTCCATTTTTGACAATTAAATATCCTTAATTTTTATATTCCTGCAGAACATACCAAACTAGATTTGTATATGGTAACTACTGAAATGACAATCTACATTGGTGAGGGCTGGGGGGTATGCTTTTTCAGGCAAAGGAACCTTTTAGACAAATTCCCATAACCCTTGATCAGGAAGCAAACCACTAGTAAAAGTGGGTATTGGATTTGTTATTATGTACTGTTTTTACCCTGTTGTGAGCCCCCCCCCCCGAGTTTGCGGAGAGGGGTGGCATATAAATCCAATAAATCTAATAAATCTAAATCTAAAAAAAAATTGGCAATAAAATGAAAAATAATTGTTTATTTTAAGTGGAACTTTAACATTTCCAAAATACAAAAACTAAAAGTTGACACTTATTGGCAAAGTTTATTTTTAAACCAGACAAGTAACTGTTCAGTAACTAGGATAGGATTGCTTTTCTTTGAATAAAAGTCATTATTTGAAGAATGACACCTGCAAGCAGAGATCTGCTATATTTTGACTTTTTATACTTTTTTTTTACTTCATATAAAGAATGTTCTTTCGCAAAGGGACATTGATGCAAATAACATAAAACATTTCAGTGCTTAACTGGCAATTTAAGAATATTCTTTTGAAAGCGTTAATCAGAAATTCTTCTTATGTTCTACACAAGAAAATGTGTTCATAATATAAATCAGTCACATCTAATCTAAATTTTTCAATACTTGTGCCATAAGAAGCAGCATGAACACCAATAATGTTGAAATAAAAATCAATACCACCTATTTAAATCACTTAAGATTTGCAGGTGATATTGTTCTCTTCTCACAAGATCTGCACAAAGCAGGAGAACCATTTGGCTTAAAAATAAATTTGAAAAAGAGTTAAGTCATGTTTAAATCACAAAAGAAAAAAAATATTTTATATCTGGAGAAAAAGTAGACACGGTAGACCACTATATATATATACCCTGGCCAAAGAATCTCAATGGCAGATGATATAATAAAGGAAATTGAATTATTCATTGCGGTTGGTAAGCATTTGGCAAGGTAAGCATAATTTTCAATAACATTGTCCCCCTATGCCTAAAGAAAAAGATTTTTACTCAGTATGTGTTACCTGTTCTAACATATACCAGCAAAACATGGACACAGATCTCACAATCAATAAAAAAGCTACAGAAGCCATGGAAAGATATATGCTTGGAATCACAAGACAAGATACAAAGAGCTGCACATGGATTAGAGAAGAAATATATATATATACAATTTCATCAAGAGCAGGGGTATCAAACTCAAAGCCTGGGGTCAAATCCAGCTTATGGGGTGATTAGATCTGGCTCATGAGGCCATCCTGGAAACAACCAAGGACTGGCCCATGGTACTTCTGCCAGGAAAAACGGAGCTTGGGAGGGTCGTGGGTGGCCCTTGAGAGCTCTGTTTTCAGTGGTAGAAGGTTGCAGGAGCCTGTTTTCTTCTGGCAGAGAACTCGGGCCACCACAGGCAACCCTGACATGAGTGATGTTGAGGTAGCCACTTCCACTATGACTATGCCCGCTCCATCCCCCTAAGATCAAACACAACCCTGATGCGGCCCTCAATGAAATTGAGTTTGACACCCCTGATCAAGAGAATAAAAGAACTGAAATGCAAATGGGCTGGCCATATAGCAAGGAGAACTAATGGCAGGTGGACCAAGGCAGTCATAGAATGGATCGCATTTGATTAAAAAAAATCCACAAAAGAAACCTAAAACAAGATGGATCAATGACTGGGTCCGACTGGCAAAAGAAAACTCGGAACCATATTGGTTGGAAACGTGGAAGAAGCCTTCATCCTGCAATGGATAGAGAATGGCTGGAATGATGGTGGTGGTGATGATATGGTGATGGTGAAGAATAATGCTTGAATTTGTTTAACATTTTCTGTTTCCAACACACAAATTTACAAAAATCTGTAGAAAGTGAAGAAGGCGAGAGAGGGACTCTAATTTCTCTTGTGCTGCAAAGGTCAATTGATGAACAAAATACTTTTCTGCATGGTGCATTGGCCCAAACCACATTCTATCTATCTATCTTTCTATCTATCTTTCTATCTATCTATCTATCTATCTATCTATCTATCTATCTATCTATCTATCTATCTATCTATCTATCTATCTACCTAGCTTTCTATCTATCTATCTATCTATCTATCTATCTATCTATCTTTCTATCTACCTAGCTTTCTATCTATCTATCTATCTATCTATCTATCTATCTATCTATCTATCTATCTATCTATCTATCTATCTTTCTATCTATCTAGCTTTCTATCTATCTATCTATCTATCTATCTATCTATCTTTCTATCTATCTTTCTATCTATCTATCTATCTATCTATCTATCTATCTATCTATCTATCTATCTATCTATCTATCTATCTATCTATCTATCCAAGTATGTATTGGCAGTATACAAAGCTATAACAATATTTATATACATGATATAGGTACTAATAATAGAGAAACATTAGGACAGGAACAGTAGGCATGCGGTGCACTTATGCACACCTTTTACTGACCTCTTAGAAATCAGATGAGGTCAACTGTGGATGCAAAAGAAAATGCATTTGTCAATGTATTTCCCTATTCTAAAGGGAATAGCTGGGGGAAAATTGCTAGCATAGGAAGGTGAAACTTGCCATAATCCTTATTTCTTTGCTGATTGATCTGAAAGAAAAGAAGAAAGGAATTCTTTACTTTCTGACCTATCTCAAGCTGTGTGATTTATAAGAGGAGAGCTAAGCAGTTAAGGGAGCCAGGTGGTCTCAGATATCCTTTCTTAAAGTAGAAAGTTGCAGGGGATAGTCCATTGAACATCTTTATGGTGCCACAATTCACTATTTTTCTTTATTTTTCTGTCCTTTCTGAGAGTCTCGTGCCTTAAGATAAGTTTCTCCTTTCTTTGCACTTTGGTCACACCAGGTAGTTAAAGAGAATGGTGGTAGCATTCATTTCTTTATTGCTGCCCTTCTGTGCATGTCCAAAAGGTTGTTAAAGAGTTCCGGGGCATTCAGTTGTAACAAGACTAATGAGCCCTGCTGGGGTGAGTGACCCATACATTTCAGAGTATAGATTTTTTTTTTTAAGTGATGAAAGGAGACATAATAGAAGATGGAAGCAACATTATCTGCAATACTAACTTGTGTTGATGGACTAGCTTGCCCCCTGTGGTATCATGGAGGTATCTAAAGGCAGGAAGCCTAAAGCACAAGCAAAGCTGTACTAAGGATTTTAGTATGAGGGTTCACACGGTGTGGATGCATGCGAATTAAACCAATGTTTGAGCTTTGCTCAGCCCAATGTATTTCCACTTTGGGGATCAATGAACTATTACTTGTTCAAGTAATCACGAGAAGCCATTGCAGATTTCCCCCCTTAATTTGTAATAAATTTAGGTATTATAATGCATGCATATGTATACAGTTGACAACAGGTTTTCTTTTTTCTTTTTCTTTTTAACTTTTACCCCAATTCTTTCCTTGGAATTCTAGAGATTAAATCTCTGAGAGGTAAAGGGTGTCAGAGGGCATCACAGCGTGGCATAAATGCATTTTTTCCCCCGGGTATGTAGTCTCAGCTGTACAATTTTAAGGGGATTTTATGGATACACAAAAATTACCTTATATTAATCTGTGAAATTTGTTGCCTATTTTCCCAGTTTCTTTCATCAAATTCTAAAAGAAATCTACAGTTGCAGTCCAGTTGTAATATTATACCCAAACAAGATGGAGGGCAAGTTAAAAGTGCAACTCTTTTTCAAAAATCTTTATACAAGACCACCAGATTTGCATTCTACTATTATTTTTCTCATGTTCTTTTTAAACCATCCCTTTTCCTCCTTCCCTTCCCTTCCCTTCCATCTTCTAAGACAATGGTGGCGAACTTTTTTTTCCTCAGGTGCCGAAAGAGCATGTGCGCATGCTATCGCACACATGTGAGTGCCCCCGCTCATAATTCAATGCCTGGGGAGGGTGAAAACAGCTTCCCTCACACACACACCCATCCTCCCAAGGCCCTCCGGAGGCTGGAAACAGCCTGTTTCCCAACTTCTAGGGAGCCCAGTAGGTTTGTGTTTTGCCCTCCCCAGACTCCAAAGGCTTCCCTGAAGCTGAGGGATGGTAAAAACACCCTCTCCCATCCCCCCAGAGGCTCTCTGGAAGTAAAAAATGCCCTCCCAGAGCCTCTGTGCGAGCCAAAAATCAACAGGGCAGCATACACATGCATGTTGGAGCTGAGCTAGGCAAAGGCTCACGTGCCAGCAGATTTGGCTCCCTGTGTCACCTGTGGCACCCATGCCATAAGTTCGCCATCACCTTTCTAAATGTATTATGTTATCTTATTTTTAAAAAATAATAATTTGAATTATCCCATTTGAAGAAACAAGCAAGCAAGCTTTGAAACATGAATCCATTTATACAATACAGTATTTATTTTGTTGCAGCAGAAGGCCGCTTTGTACAGGTATGCATATATCTCTCCCCCCCCTTCCTCCCTTTCTCTCTCCCCCCCTCCCTCCCTTTCTCTCTCCCCCCCTCCCTCCCTTTCTCTCTCCCCCCCTCCCTCCCTTTCTCTCTCCCCCCCCTCCCTCCCTTTCTCTCTCCCCCCTCTCCCTCCCTTTCTCTCTCCCCCCCCTCCCTCCCTTTCTCTCTCCCCCCCCTCCCTCCCTTTCTCTCTCCCCCCCCCTCCCTCCCTTTCTCTCTCCCCCCCCTCCCTCCCTTTCTCTCTCCCCCCTCCCTCCCTTTCTCTCTCCCCCCCTCCCTCCCTTTCTCTCTCCCCCCCCCTCCCTCCCTTTCTCTCTCCGCCCACTCTCTCTCCACATGCACACATTCCAATTGAACATAACTTATGATTATTTAGTAATTTGCCTGGAATAAAAATGTGGACATTACTTTGATAAATACTAGGAATTATCTTTTCTTGTGATTTCGGACTAGATATTTGAATATTTAGGGGGGAAAGAAGGAAAAAAGAAATTTGTTTTCAAAAAAAGTTTCAGGGGAAGAATTTTACCTCATAAAAGCTCCCATTTTCATAAGCTAAAACTCATCAAAAATAAATGCTCAATTACACAGTCAACTAGTCAAAGATAAATGTTCAATTGCATTTTATGGGAGGGCAAGTTTGTTGCTCCATAGTTAGCAGAGTGTTCTATAGTTTACTAATATGAAATGTACAACTATCGTCATACAACAATAAGCTTTCCCCATATCTGCAAGCAGCAAGCAAGCTGGGAGAAGCTCAGAACTCATTAACATGATATAGTATATGTTGTATTACTCCATATGGAAGGAGCGTAGAAGGCGACATGGAGATGTTGATTTTGTGGGACAACTATAATCAGAACATCTAGTTTACATAGGAAGCAAACAGATGGAGATTTCAAACTTGGCTGCAAAGCTGCCTAAATCTCATATCCTGCCATTTTTACTTGTCTAAAATCTAGCTTGCAAGATATAGTAGACATTATGTTTTATAAAATTAAACAAGGTTCCTTTAAAATGCTTTTATTCATCCACCCTAGAGTGGTTTGTGTGTGTGTGTGTGTGTGTGTGTGTGTGTGTTGTTTTGCGAAGCCTTTTCTAGACATTACTGTGCAATGGAACTCATTATATGTTGTCCTATTTATATCTTGCACATCTCCCTAACAAGCAAACCTTTCAGAGGCACAGAACCTAAAACAAAACAAAAAATAAAATAAATGTGTGATTTGAATGCAACTGTGTGTCACAGTTTGATGCTGCTATTCTGACAGCAGTTCATAACAGAAACCTAGCAGCACAGGTCAAGCTGCGGCAAGGGATATTATGAATGGAAGAAATTGGAACATGTTAACTTTCTATATGTGCAAAACCTTTTTTTTAAAAAAATTCCCTCATTTTTCAGTAAACTCCAGTCCTGGATTATTCATTCCAAAAACATTATATAACATTCATCTTACCTTGACATTATCAGACACCAAAATTATGGGATCAGAATAGATGCTTATATCTGTGTAACAGATATTCTGATCCCATAATTTTTATTTATTTATTTATTTATTTACTTACTTACTTACTTACTTACTTACTTACTTACTTACTTACTTACTTACTTACTTACTTACTTACTTACTTATTTAGTCCAATACATAATACACATTGAAGAGAAAGATATGTAATAAGAAAAGAAAAGAATAGAAGAAAAGATATAAAAGTATAGGTGAACATATTTGAAAGGAAGAAAAGATAAATGAGATAAGGAGAGACAATTTGACAGGGGATGAAAGGCACACTGGTGCACTTATGCACACCCCTTACTGACCTCTAAGGAACCTGGAGAGGTCAATCGCGGATAGTCTAAGGGAAAAATGTTTGGGGTTAGGGGTTGACACTACTGAGTCAGGTAATGAGTTCTACGCTTCGACAACTCGGTTGCTGAAGTCATATTTTTTACAGTCAAGTTTGGAGTGGCTAATATTAAGTTTGAATCTGTTGCATGCTCTTGTGTTGTTGCGATTGAAGCTGAAATAGTCATTGACAGGTAGAATGTTGCAGCATATGATCTTGTGGGCAATACCTAGATCGTGTTTTGGGCGACGTAGTTCTAAGCTTTCTAGACCTAGGATTGATCGTCTCCTTTCGTAGGGTATTCTGTTTCGAGTGGAGGAGTGAAGGGCTCTTCTGGTGAAGTATATTTGGACATTTTCAAGGGTGTTGATGTCCGAGATGTGGTATGGGTTCCAGACAGATTAACTGTATTCAAGGATGGGTCTGGCAAAAGTTTTGTAGGTTCTGGTGAGTAGTGTGAGATTGCCAGAGCATAAGCTGCATAGGATCAGGTTAACAACTCTAGAAGCCTTTTTGGCGATATTGTTGCAGTGGGCATTGGCACTTAGATTTTGGAGCTGAGTATTACATATAGAATGAAAGGGAGTTTAATCCACAGCAGCAACCCACATCATATTTTCCTCTGGACAGTTCCTTATAAGGGATGTGCTAATACACACAGAGATATATAGACACACACACACACACATGCACACAAAGTGAGGGAGAGTGTGTGTGTGTTCTTTTTTTTGGGTATATTACTAAATAAGTTCTTAAAAACATCTATGCTTCCCATTCATAGAGGCATGCAGCTATCTCACTAATCATTTGAGCCTTTGGGTCATCCTAGGAGCACTGCAGAAGCAGAATGAATTCATCCTTAGCTATCCTAATTTTAAAGAAATGTATTTGTCTTCTCTGAAAACAGCTCTTCAGATGCAAATAATCAACAATGCCTCTTTGATAATTTGATGGCAAAGAAGTGTTCCTTTCTTTCCTATTGGATAGCTGAGGACTTAGCTCCTATGCTCCTATCAAGGCTTTTGTAAAGTCTTCCAGAAAAAAGAACAGATGCCTGATTTCTGTGGGGGCATCTACAGTTATAAAATGCCTGACTGCTCTTGGCAAAGTGCCCAACTGCTCTTTGCTAGTCAATCATGTGTGGGTTCCCTGTGTATACCAATATATCAGTTTTACGGAAAGCCGTTAGGAATATTATTAAATATGTGTTCAGTTCTCTTCTGAAATACCAGTAGATTTGTCTGTAAACGACAAGGACTGCCAATCAATGTTAATTGAGAAAGAAATGTATTTTTGTTTGAGTCCTAAATATTGGTGTTTTATCCATTTAGCAAGTCCTTCCCATGGTTCTGTGATAGTCAGATTTTGATTTATAATAACAGATAATTATTTCTTTGTTCTCCATAGTAGGTGGAGCTAGCCGCCAAGGATGGGGAAACACTGTCTTTAGCCAATCAGGACTGAGTCTGAAATGGTATAAATGACACTCCCTGTGCCTCAATCCCCCCCCAAGACTCAGTCTGTAGCCAGGGATGCATTCTTTTTTGTCCCTGAAGACTTCTCCATTTTCACAATTCATCTCCCAGTGAGTCCAGGAACTCCAACACTTAGCTTGATCCTTGTTGACCAAACAATGATCTATCCTTTATAGGTTTCTGTAAATTATATCTGACCATATTTCTTATGGGAGAGATGCTTTTTGTCCAGCTCCTCTGTCTGGCTCCTCTGATTAACTGTCCTTAAAATACCCAAATAACACTATAACACTACAGGAGTGTTTTAAAAGCACTTTTTAAAAGCAGAGACAGTAAGTGAATATAAGATAGCCACATATAGGTTTCCTCCCCTCCCCGCAATGCTGCTGAAAAAGGTTCTGTACTTGTCCTTTACAGAAGGAACTAAACACTGCAAATTGCAATTGCCTCCCCTCTAATAATTTATACACACACAAACAAAAATACAGACTGAGAAACCTTATATGCAAAAATGCATATTTACAGAAAAAATACATAAATGCTTTACATTGTGGGAAATTATGGAAAATTGCAACAAAAAAGGTAAATGAAAAGGATAGAGACATTTTGGGGAGGGTGAAACCCTACACCATGTTGAAAAAATGGATGAAATCAAAATTAGAAAAATAATTATTGAGCTTTTGTTCATTTCTAAAGAAAGACTATTCATGATTTACTTATTTAACATAATAATTACATGGACAAATATTTATTTAAAATAGTTACAAACCATAGACCCCCCCCCCCCCCGAACAGTATAAATCACCACTTATTAAAAATAAATTAGCTCACAAAATACTATTCCACGGTAACTTGTATATATACATGTTAAACTGGTTACTTTACTGCACCTCCTTTTTAAACACACATACACTTTTGTCTTTTTCTTCTCCATCAGAGTTGCATGCTTAATGTTGCTATAGTGATTACTTTACAACCTGCAGGATTATTGTACTTAAAGGTTGTTTTGAAACCAGGAAGAAAAGAAAGATCTTGGCTTGGCCTTCACACAAATAATCAGCCTCCACAAACTCTTGTTTGTGAGCAACTTTGAAGTGTCATCTTGAGGTGACCCAGCCAATAAGTAACATGTGATGTCGTATCTCCCTCCAGGAGTCTTGTCAGATGAGACAAACTTCATAGTGTAGGATAACTCATCCATTATAATTGTATCATCTCTTGTCCTGTCCTTCACCCACACATTTTTGATGTGAAACCATGCCATCCCACTTATTAGTCAAAGGCATTTCAACAAAGCTAATTATGAATCCTGAACTCTGAATATTATTTAAAGCTATTTTCATTATATTATTGTTATGCTATAACTGTCTAAGAAATCTTCCATCAAGCAAAGTGGCAGGATTTTCTGATAGAAGTCCAGAGTCTCTTACCAGTACAATGATCAGGAAGTTCCACCTAGCCACCACTGTAGTGTATCACCTTCTTTATGAGCTAAGACATAAATGGGCGCTCTTATTTTTGAGTTAATAATTGCATTCTAGATATGTGTCATAAAATCATATATGGATAAGGAAGGATGAAACTTCCCTGAAGCCCCAAAGTGCAAAAAAACCACCTAACAGACAAACTGAAAGTATGAAAAACACACTTCTATTTTGCCCGTTGTGCTGGTTTTTTGCACTCCAGAGGGTTCTGGGAAGCTTCCTGAAGCCCCAGAGTGCAAAAAACCAGCACAATGGGCAAACTGGAAGTGCGTTTTTCTGAACTTCCAGTTTGCCTGTTTTTTTCACGTCCCAGGCTTCAGTGAGGCCTGTGTGCATGCGCGGGAGCGGCATGGTACAGGGGTATGAATGCATGGGAGGGAGGGAAGGGATGTGAGCACATGCACGCATACCCCCTTTTGGCACACGAACCAAAAAAGGTTTGCCATCACTATTCTAGTCCAACTTCCAGTCTAGGGCAATCTTAAATAACACCAATACCGAAGCTCGAGTATTGTTATAATTATATTGTTGAACTATCATTGTAGAGACTCAGGTGTAAATCCATCCTTAAGAATGGAAGTTTACTGCATAATAAATGAAGGTGAGAGTATTATAAGCATTCCTTTCTGCATCTGGAAGTAAGTGAAGATATAAATCTAACAATCTAATAAATCTAATAATGAATGATTTTTATTTCCAGCTTTGTTTTCCAGATTTATTAGAAACATTTCCTATATCTTCAACATTTGAAAGGTGACATTGCATCAAACAGCTCGACAAAGGCAACACATCTTTGAAACTGCTGATGCTTCCATATAAAATCACAGAAGCTGCAAATCTTTCCAAATCTCTATATGCCACAGGGTAGAAATTTCAGATGTTGTTTATGAAACGAGTACATTAAAAAAAGGTTTTATTTCATATTTGTAAGGTATAAAAGATAAAAGGATCTTTGCAAAATTGGCTGGATGTCTTTCCCTTATCCCAATTCTCTTCACAGACAATTTTACCTAATGGCAAAAGAAAGTAAGAAATGAAAGTAATAGATGAATTTGTCTTAATACACTGCATACTGTACTTCTAGGTAATCTCTAGATCGGTGTTTGTCAACCTTGGTCATGGTAGCGCAGTGGTCAGAAACTAATATTGCAAACTAATTTTGCCCACAGCCAGGAGTTTGATCCTAACTGGCTCAGCCTTCTATTTTTCTGAGGTCCTAGATGAGGACCCAGATACTTGGAGGCAATATGCTGACTTTGTAAATCTCATAGAGATGTTGTAAAGCACTATGAAACAGTATGTAAGTCTAAGTGCTATTGCTATTAGCAATTTTAAGATGTGTGGACTTCAGCATCCAGAAAAACCTTGATTCAGTAATGCCACAATGAAAGCTAGGAGTGATTTGCTAGGATCTTCAGTTATCTTCTACCATCTGGGGATGACCACAGCTTATGAAAACTGCAATTGATTGAGAATGCATTTTCACTGGCTCCTAGCTCAGGGAGCAGATAATACTAATAGTGCAGTCTCTGTACTGGTCACTTTTATTTTACAGGTAAATTTGAAGGTATCTTGATTTATAAGGCCTGGTACTGTATGGTACAGGAAAACCATCCCCACTGAATTTCCAACCCACACTCTAAATCTTAGAGGAAGAAACTTCTTATAGGCCTACAATCAGGGGTGAAATTCTCCCAGTTCGCTCGTGTCTGTCAGTCGTTGGAGAGCCTATTGCAAAGGCAGTGAGAGGTTCTGCTGACCTGCCTGGGCACTGCCATTTGGGTTCTTTTACCCTTTGCACATGCACAGAGGGTAAGAGAACCAAAATGGTGGCATCTGGGCAGGTAGGCCGAGCCTCTCTCTGCCTTCGCGACCAGCTCTCTGAAGATTGACAGACATGAATGAACTGGGAGCATTTCACCTCTGTCTACACTTCTGAGAAACAAGGACATTTGGGGTTGGGTGGCATAGAAGTCTAGATAGATAGATAGATAGATAGATAAATAGATAGATAGATAGATAGATAGATAGATAGATAGATAGATAGATAGATAGAAAAAAAGAAAGAAAAGAAAGAAAAAAAGAAAGAAAAAAGAAAGAAAAAAGGAAGAGTTAGCTAGCTAAAAGGCACTAAAGTCTGAAAAGGCAAGAAGGACGATAACTTATTCTTCATGCTCTTACTTTGCAATGATAGTGCAAGCTTCACTTTGTGATGTCATGGATATATACAACAAACTGTTAGCTCTAAATTCATACAGTATTTAGAACAGATTCATTGAAATTAGATCACCTTTATCAATCACTTCAATATGTCTGTACAACATACAGCTAAACCTGAATCCAACCACATAATTGAAAACTTAAAATCTATTTTTATAGAGCGAGGAGATAAGTAGGATGGTGTACCAGTTATCTTTCCAGCCCAAGTCTCCTTACCCCCCAGGACTTTTGGTATGACAAAAATGTAAACACACTTATTTCTTAATAAGAACAAAAGAATTATCAATCCTGTTATTTTTACTCTACACTACGAACCCTGGATACATAAACAATAAATTGCTAATCTTTGCTCCTTAGAATACTGCTAACAAAGTTTTACGAAGTCCAATTCTCTAATGGGGTCATTGAAAAGAAGTGAATCTACGCCCCAATAGTTTGCCCTGCTTATGCCTAATTAGACAAATTCTAATGAGCATCTGGTATTTGGCACTGTGTGTGGACATTTGTGGGAAGCCATTATATCTTGTAATGGCTTGTTATTTCCTCCTTTCTCACTTTCCTCCACCTGCTTTTGTTGAAATATATGAGAAGGAGTGTTGTATTTGTGTGTGTATACCTGCTTGTGAGTGTGATAAATTTAATTAAAATTAACGGAGCACATCAATACTACTCCAGCATCTCTCTAGCTAATTGGCCTTTGAGCCTACCTTCAGTGGAGCAAAGCAGCTTGTTCTGGAGATGGATGGAAATGAATTTTCCTGTGGTGGTATCACTTTCTTTCAAGCACAGGTGTTTCAAAACTCCTTTTTATTTCATCAATACTTCTGAAATAAGGAAGAAACCATAAAACATAAACCTAATCCAATGATGGATAACATTCCTAATGCCTTCTCCAGAATAGCGCCAGCGGACTTACCTGCCGGTGCCTTTTGCAGCAAGGGCCGGGAGACAGGGACACATGGCGTAGCCGCCATGTTGTTTTCGGCCGAAGTCTCGCGAGATCGTGAGACTTCGGCCGATGATGAGGCCAGAAGGGCCTGATCAGTGACGTGTCCGGGCGGGGCCTGCCAGCCCTATAAAAGGGCGTGCAGGCCCGGGCTCAGCCTTTTCGCCCAGACATCGCCACGAGCAGACATTGGGCTGGGTGTCTGCTCTGCTGCATCCATTTTGTGGCTGCCTCGAGTCGCGGCCGCCATTTTGTTTGCCTCATCGGAGGCTCGTGGAGCGGAATTCTTCGGCGGGTCCGGCGGGAAGGCTATAGTCCCCTCCCCGGGATCGGGGGGGTCGCTTTGGGGGGCGAAGGCTCGCAGCCTAGCACGGGGAGAGGTGTTGATGCCCGCCTTTTCCTCCGGACCGAGGAGAAGGATCGGGGCAGTGAGTGCCCCTGTGCAGTGGGCAGTCGGGCCCCAGTGCAGCCCCTGTTTGGCCCTGGTTAATTGTCCACGGCACTTCAGTGGTGAGCCTCAGTGCGAGGCATTTCCGTTAGTGTAGGGTGGTGGTGGACTGAGGCCATTGGCACCCCCCTTGTAGGTGCTGGGCCAATTGTTGGTTGGCCTTGCTGTAAGTTAGTAAACAAAACTAAGTAAATAATAAATAAATAAATAAATAAATAAAAATAGATATACAACTAAGTTAATTACAACTTAGAGGTTTTGGTTAAATTTATACCGTATCGTATAATTTATATTGTAGAGCATAGTCTGTTAGGCGTATGGCTCCAAAGAAGAGACAGGCTCGGGGCCCCCCGGCCCAACCAGTGGTGCGGCCGAGGCGGGCTTTGAGGCCTTCAGCCCGGGTGCGGGCTAATCTGGAGGGGGCCCCTGTTGGGGTCCCGGTGGAGGGAGTTGGGTTTATGCCTCCTGTGGCTCAGCAGGACTTGTCTCCCTCTCTTTCCTGGGCCAGGGTCCTCGAGCGCTTAGACCAGCTCGAACGATGGAGGTCTGGTTCCAGCACGGGAGGAATCCCCATGTCTGCTCAGGCTGCCCTGGGAAGGGACCCCGAGGAAGCTGCAGCCCAGTCCGGGCAGAGGGCCCAGCCAGGGCTGATGGCGGCATTGCCAGGCCCCGGGAGGCCGGGGCCACCCTGGATGTCTTCAACACCCTTTGGGGCAGGTGAGGTTACACCACACACGCCATCTACTTCACTCCTCCCTTTGCCCGGTCAGGCCTTTGTCCCGCCGGGTTTTGGGAGTGGGGCTGGTTTCCTGGGGTCACCGGTAGGTACATGTAGCCAGGTTTGGTCCCTGCCAGCTACTGCGGCGGTGGCACAGGCCCCTGGGGCATCTTATCCGCTGGGGCCTGGGGTGTTGGGAGCGGGGGGGTGGACCCCACCGGCACCAGCTGTCATGCCTCCGCCACCTTTGGTTCCTTACCCGTCGGGGATGGTGCTAGGAATGGGGGCCACCATGGTGTGGGACCCGTTCGCTAGTCTGAAGGCGGGGTCTATACCATGTGGGTTGCCGGCTACTCCCTTGGGGTTCCACCTTCACCCATCGGTGAAGGATGCTATATGGCGTGGGGAGTATGTGGACCTTTTTTCCCTTTTAAATCAGGAGGTCCCTAAACAGGATAAAGAGGTAGTCCCAGGGGAGAAGCCCAAGAAACCTAAGGTCAGTAAGTGTTTCAGCTCTTGGCTGTACGCTTTTCTGACCTACACCACTGTAGTAATTCAAAGGCAGCCGGCCAGGGCCGCGGCCTTGATTAAATATATATAGACCTCATTGCCAGGGCCCACTTCAAATATAAGGGCACCATATGGAGACATTATGATAAGGGGTTCAGGATGCGGGTAGCATTTGACCCCACGCTACCTTGGGACATAGTGGTGCCGGACCTTTGGTTCCAGGCAACTTACATGTCAGGGAAAGAGGGGTGTGATAGGACGGATAGTGGGCACTACATGGAGGAGGAGCACACAGCTTCCACCCCTGCCAAGGCTGCCACGGGGGGTGCGGGGAAGGGTGCCTCCCCCGCATGTCATGAATTTGCTGCAAAAGGGGCTTGTTTTCGTCCCTTTTGTAAGTACAGACATGCGTGCGGGAATTTCAGGGGGTCCCATGCCGCTTCTGTGTGCCCCCGCCCCAAGAAGGGGACAGATAAGAAGGGAAGGGGCCCAGCAAAGCAACCCCCACCTGCTGGGGGAAAAGGGGCCCAGCCCAATTGATCTTCAGGCACTCGAGGGTTGGTTGAAGGACTACCACCCTCGATCGAGAGCGGCTGCTCTCTTATCAGGTTTTTCCAAGGGATTTAGAATCCCTTATATGGGGGTTAGGAAAGCCTTTATGTCCGACAACCTTAGATCGGTTGTGGGTCATGAAGACATCGTTAGGGCTAAGATACGGAAAGAGGTGGCCGAGGGCAGGGTCCTCGGGCCTTTCCCGGAGCCGCCCTTCCCGAATCTTAGGGTGTCCCCATTAGGGGTGGTCCCCAAAAAGGCGAGTGGTGAATTTAGGTTGATTCACCATTTGTCTTTTCCGAAAGGGGAGTCAGTGAATGACTTCATTCCTGACAAACTTTGTTCAGTCCGGTACGCATCCTTTGATGCGGCCATGGCCATGGTTAGGAAGTGTGGGGTTGGAGCCCTTATGGGTAAATGCGACATTAAGTTGGCATTCTGGCTCCTCCCTATTTACCCGGACGACTTCGAGCTCTTGGGCTTCCACTTTGAGGGTGGTTTTTATGTGGACAGGGCTTTACCTATGGGTTGCTCTGTCTCATGCTCCCTTTTTGAGAGCTTTAGCACCTTCTTGGAGTGGGCGCTCAGGAGGCGCAGCGGTCTGGGTTCGGTCGTTCACTACCTTGATGATTTCTTGATGGCGGGGCCTGCGCATTCAGAGCGATGTTTTGCTCTGATGCAGGACTTCGAAACCCTTTGTGCTCAATTGGTGGTGCCTCTAGCCCCTGAGAAGACCGAGGGCCCCGCCACCAAGATTACCTTTCTTGGTATTGAATTGGACTCAGAGGAGCAATCTTCTAGATTGCCCCTAGACAAATTAGTCAAAATTCGGGGTAAGCTCGATCTGGTTTTGGGCTGCAGGAAGGTCACTCTTAGACAGCTGCAGGAATTAGCGGGGATTCTCAACTTTGCCTGCCAGGTCATTGTGCCTGGCCGGGCTTTTTCCCGGAGGTTGTACAGTGCGATGAAGGGGCTCCGTTTGCCCCATCATCGTACCCGCCTATGTGCTGGGGTCAGGGCTGACCTCTGTGTATGGCGGGAGTTCTTAGAACGTTTTAATGTGTTGTCATTTTGGAGGCACAAGCTTCTTTTGGAAGCTGAGTTGCAGTTGTGTTCGGATGCTGTGGGGACTTGTGGCTTTGGGGTTGTGCTAGGTGACCAGTGGTGCTGGTCTGCTTGGCATCCGGAATGGAGGGCCTCCCCCCTGGTTAAGGACTTGACCTTTTTAGAGCTCTTCCCCTTGGTAGTGGCCTTAGAGCTTTGGGGGGAGCAGTTTAGGGACAAGGCTGTGCACTTTTGGTGTGACAACTTGGCGGTGGTCCATGTTGTGAATGCCCTGTCCTCTAAGAGTGACAGGGTCATGCGGCTTGTCCACCATTTTGTGCACAGGTCCTTGTCCCTGAATGCCTTGTTTTTGGCTAGACATGTCCCCGGGTTAGATAACGGGATTGCTGACACCTTGTCCTGTGGTCAGTTGTCCAGGTTTCGGACCCTGGCCCCGTGGGCCCGAGCATCACCAGAGGCTTTTCCCGACCACCTTTGGAGCCTGGGAGGGCTCCCGAGCAGTGGAGAGAAGAGGCCTGCAGGGCTATGGCCCTCTCAGTGGCTCCAGGCACCCTGAGGGCTTACCAGCATGCAGGTAAGGAGTTTGGGGATTTCTGGCAGGATAGGGGTTACCCCCATAGTTGGCCTGCCCCAGTGGAACACCTGGCAGCATTTTGTGTCCAGCTTAGGCAGCGTGGCCTTTCAGTTAGGACAATTAGGTCCAAGTTAGCCGGCCTCGCCTTTCTGTCCAAGGCGGGGGGGTTTAGGGACTTTTCTGGTGACTTCCGCATTCGGAAGATGTTGGAAGGCTGGGCGAGGGAGCGACTGGGGACCCTTTCTGATACTCGTCAGGCCCTGACGGTGGAGCAGCTGTCGCTTATTAATCAAGCTTTGGACAGTCAGTGTGCCTCTTTGTACGAGGCCCGTCTTTTTAGGGCAGCAACTTGTGTCATGTTTTTTGGGGCCCTGCGGGTCAATGAGGCTATGGCCTCCTCGCAGGCTGACACCTCGCTCCGTGCCTTCCAGTATTCTGATCTGGCCTTTATGCAGGGGGGGTGTCTCCCTGTTGGTGAGACACTCCAAGACAGATCAGCTGCACAGAGGGGTTAGGTTAGAGCTCAGTGCGGCCACCGACCAGTCTGTGTGCCCAGTGGCTGCTCTCCAGCACTTTTGTAGTTTAAGGGGGTCGGGGCAAGGGTACCTTTTTAAACACCAGGACGGTACGCCTTTGACCCGTTATCAATTCTGGGTTTTAGTGTCCAGAGCTATGGCCAAGGTTGGCATTGATCCCGCCGGCTATGGAACGCATTCGTTCCGTATCTGCGCCGCCACTAGCGCGGCACTTTCAGGTTTCCCGGCCCAGAGGATTCGGGAGATCAGCCACTGGCGGTCAGCGGCATATTTGGGTTATGTTAGGCCCGCTGAGGATCCAGGTCAGGGTCTTAGGCTGGGTAACCGCTCTGTGTCCTCTTCCAGGTAGCCATGCCAGTACGAAGCCGACGGAATTGCTGTGCGGCCATAGTATGGTCTTTTGGGCCGGCCGTTCAGCAGCCAGAAACGCCGTGGGGACCCAGCTGTCATTGGGCCATTGGGTCAATATTGTATGGATGGGGAGAAAAGGTATGCGGTGGGAGGGTCTCCTGCCGACGTTGCTGGGAGGGCGGCATCACAATGCTGCGCCCAGAGGTACTGGGAGGGCGGCTCCTCATGGCTGCACTCAGGTTGGACTGGGAGGGCAGCATCCCATTGCTGCGCCAAGATGGCTGGTCTTTCACCTCGGTGGCAATGACCTGTGCCTGCTTGGAGGTCTGCCCCTGATCTGCCAGGCTCGCGAAGACCTGCGGAGGCTTTGCGCTGTGTGGCCTACCACGCAAGTGGTGTGGTCCGAGATCCTCCTGAGGATCACGTGGAGGGATGCCATTTGCCTTAGGGCCATTCACCGGGTTAGACGGAGAGTCAATAAGGCCCTGGGTAAAATAGTTAGGGAATTAGGTGGGGTTGTAGTGGCCCATCCCCTCATCACTGTAGACCGGCCGTGGCTTTACCAGGCTGACGGTGTTCACCTGTCAGAACAGGGGAACACCATTTTCTTACAGGACCTGCAGCGGTCTCTGCGCGAGCTGGTGCAGTTAGAGAGGGGAGTCGGGGGGCCAAGATAGAGATCTGACCCCCGCTCCGTGGCAGGTTAGGGGTGGAAAATTGGGTGGTGGTTTAGCAACTGCGTGTTCTCCGTTGGGCATCTTTGGGGATGATTGACAAGTTCTATCCAATCTTGTGGTGGTGACAACCTGAGCAGTTGGGGGGAACCTGTCTTTGGGTCCCGCACATTTAAGTCCCCTGTTAGGGGTTAGCTGGCGGGACCCCCCTCATGCAAGTGCATGGCAGAGTCTCAGGTGAAGGAGGGGTCCCTCACCTGGACTAGCATGGAGCTACGCCCATTGAGTTGCCCCGGAAGTTTATTTTACGTCATTTTCCGCCCCGGAAGCAATTGTTTGACCCTGCAGGTCCATTGTTGGGTCATAGTTAGTTATGTTAATTATGCTAATTTAAAGTAAACAAATTATGCAAATTTATTTTAATAAAAATGACCCAGTTTTAAATCCAGCTCTTGTGTCCGTGTCGTTACTCCGTCTCTTCTGCAACTAGTAAGTCCTCAGGAGCAGAATCTCCTTTTTGCTCCAATAAGAAAGCAGATATGATTCAGAGAAGGCAATAAGTGGGTTTCCATTCTCTCTGGACTGGCTTTTGGTTTGAGGGATAAGGCTTAGTTGAAATGCTCTCTGTCATCATCAGTTCAGAATGTAGATCAGTTGCCATGGTAGGCTTACCTGGCTATGCAGTATCTAAGCTGTGATGATGTTTGTTTGTTTGTTTGTTTGTTTGTTTGTTTGTGCGTGTGTTTGTTTGCTTGCTTGCTTGCTTGCTTGCTTGCTTGCTTGCTTGCTTGCTTGCTTGATGTTTTATGCTGCCCTTCTCCTTAAACTCAGGGCGGCTTACAACATGTTAGCAATAGCACTTTTTAACAGAGCCAGCATATTGCCCCCACAATTCATTGTTGATTTGAATACCTTTTTTCAAAGGCAAGAAAGCCCTGATGCAGATGCTACTCCCAACCCTGCTAGACTAGTTCATTTGGTTAAGAGAATTTGGGCGTCTATGGCAACCTGTCATGTCTGGCATAGAGATGACTCATTATGTCTGCCTCTAACAAGTAATTTAGTCATCCCAAACAAAAGTAAACAAAAAAACCCCATAGCCATTCTTCACAAGTAAAAAAAGATGAAGTTTAAAAGAAGAAAGCAAGAGATCATTTATTTATCATTTATTATATAAAGAAAAGAGTGAACAAGAAATGAGTGGGAGGTGACAAAAGATGAGAAGAACCTTTAAAAAGAGAAGGAAGAAGATGAGATTTTGTAGGATGACTTGACCCATTGTTTTCCATTTTCCCTTTCTCCAAAGGAGCCTGCCTTTAATAGATTGACTTCAGCAACATAGTGATCAATGCCTGGAATACATTACATGACTCTAGCTTTTTCCCCCAAAGCCCCAAAACTTTAACCTTAGATTGTCTACCGCTGACCTCACCCCATTCCTAAGAGGTCTGTAAGGGGGTGTGCATAAGCACACCATCATGCCTACCATCCCTGTCCTAATGTACCCATGTATTCATAAAATTTCCTTACTCATAACCATGCTTGTACTTCTTATATATTCACAAGCATGTTTATACTCTACTCAAAAAGAGGATAAATCAGCACCTAAAAAACAATAACTTATTGGACCCAAATCAGCATGGCTTTACTGAAGGCAAATCATGTCAGACTAATCTCATTGATTTCTTTGACTATGTCACAAAGGTGTTGGATGAAGGTGGTGCCGTAGATATTGCCTACCTGGACTTCAGCAAAGCCTTTGATACGGTTCCACATAAAGAGCTGATAGATAAATTAGTGAAGATTGGACTTAATCCCTGGATAGTTCAATGGATTTGCAGCTGGCTGAAGCGTAGACATCAGAGAGTTATTGTTAATGGAGAGTATTCTGAGCAGAGTCAGGTTACAAGCGGTGTGCCACAAGGGTCTGTTCTGGGTCCTATTCTTTTTAATATGTTTGTGAGTGACATAGGGGAAGGTTTGGTAGGGAAGGTTTGCCTCTTTGCCGATGACTCTAAAGTGTGCAATAGGGTTGATATTCTTGGAGGCGTCTGTAATATGGTAAATGATTTAGCTTTACTAGATAAATGGTCAAAGCAATGGAAACTGCAGTTTACTGTTTCCAAATGTAAAATAATGCACTTGGGGAAAAGGAATCCTCAATCTGAGTATTGTGTTGGCAGTTCTGTGTTAGCAAATACTTCAAAAGAAAAGGATTTAGGGGTAGTGATTTCTGACAGTCTCAAAATGGGTGAACAGTGCAGTCAGGCGGTAGGGAAAACAAGTAGGATGCTTGGCTGCATAGCTAGAGGTATAACAAGCAGGAAGAGGGAGATTATGATCCCGCTATATAGAATGCTGGTGAGACCACATTTGGAATACTGTGTTCAGTTCTGGAGACCTCACCTACAAAAAGATATTGACAAAATTGAACGGGTCCAAAGACGGGCTACAAGAATGGTGGAAGGTCTTAAGTATAAAACGTATCAGGAAAGACTTAATGAACACAATCTGTATAGTCTGGAGGACAGAAGGAAAAGGGGGGACATGATCGAAACATTTAAATATATTAAAGGGTTAAATAAGGTCCAGGAGGGAAGTGTTTTTAATAGGAAAGCGAACACAAGAACAAGGGGACACAATCTGAAGTTAGTTGGGGGTAAGATCAAAAGCAACATGAGAAAATATTATTTTACTGAAAGAGTAGTAGATCCTTGGAACAAACTTCCAGCAGAAGTGGTAGATAAATCCACAGTAACTGAATTTAAACATGCCTGGGATAAACATATATCCATCCTAAGATAAAATACAGAAAACAGTATAAAGGCAGACTAGATGGACCATGGGGTCTTTTTCTGCCGTCAGACTTCTATGTTTCTATGTTTCTATACTCTGTTTTTAATCATATACAGGCTTGACAAAATAAATAAATAAACATAAATAAATAGAAATTTGAAATCTTATACTGTGCCTTGACCTCAGCTTTAATTGGTCTCTTGGAATGTGTTGGTTTCCATATGCTTTTGAGTACAGCCCACCACTGACCTTGATGTATTATATTAGTCTATTATCATTATCAGACTTGAGCAATAAGCTATCCCATGTTGACAATGGTACCTTAGATGTTGATAGAATATATACCTTATTCAAAATGTTACAGGGGATATTTTAAAAGATACCATTTTTACTGAAATCATACCAGTATTTAATGAAAATACATTGCATTTTAAACAGATTAAATAAAAGGCATCAGGATCTGGCTTTCTCTTTAAAAAGTAAGCTGTACTGAATGTTCTGATTGGGGGTTGGTTTTTTGCTTGTTTGTTTGTTTTGCATGAAAATAGTTTGGGGGCTGAGTTAAACATTTTCATCCCCATTCAGCCCTCATTTGCTGCCATTCAAAGACTATTCATTACCAAATCACATTTTTTTCAGCTTTTCTAAAAGCAACAGTAATAACAAACATATTTCCACTATGACTGTAAAATCCTAATTGATTAATTGTCACAAAACATGGCAGCATAATCTTTTCATGAAAGTACTATAAAGCAACTTTGACTTTGCTACATGATATGATAAAGCCCATCCAGAATGGGGACATGGTTTTTACTGACTTGACTGAGCTTGCGATTATATAATAACTTGTGACCTAATCTGATCTCCAGTTTCCAAACCAGCTTTACTACGAGATGGAGCAAGTCAAATAGAAAATGTAAGGGAACAGTAAAGCAGTGACAATTGCTTTCCCAGCACTGATGTCATGCATCATCTGAAGAACTTACCTGAAAATACATAGACACATCTTCAGAATTAGAATCTGTTGGCTCAGCTGAGTTCAGACAATTCATCAAAAGCTTTAGACCTTCTGAGGATCAAATTCCAGTCCAGTTCTGTTCACCAGGAAGAGTGGAAGCACCACATAGTTATAGAGAACCTAAATATTGGAAGGTCTGCCCCAAATGTATGAGTCTGGATTAAGTTAAGAAGCAGTCATTCCCATGAGAGAAAGTTTGTTTAGAGGTTCGACCACCATCTTAAGGATTTCGTTTGTTTTTGATAGCCCGAGTTTAGCAACTGAGGAGTGGAGTTGTATTCAGGAATTGTTTTTATGGACATAAATTTTTATGGACATAAATGGACATAAATCTGAAATTATTTATCTATTTATGACATTTTCTTGATTTATTGAAATCTGGACATTTGGATTGTCCTGCTTCTAACTTTTGGGTTATGGACTTTACTCAATGCTTCCAGTGGAATTCAGCAATAAATCACAATCTGTTATGCAGTGTGTTTGGTATTTATAGACTGGATTTCTTATCTTTCTCAGTAGGTGGCAACACATGCCTGACTTCATTTGGCTGAGAAGCTATGCAGGGCCATCCTACTTAGTAATGTTAATCTACAAGGGGTAAAATGTTTCTCAATTATTCTCAATTATCCTGGTTCATGGTTGTCCCAAAATTGCGTTTTCCAAAAGGCAACTGGCTTTTGTATGAGAAGGTTTTGCTTCTCATCAAAGAAGCTAATTGAAGAAGCTTCTTGGATGAGAAGTGATAACTTTAAAACAACAACAACAAGAAAATCCAGTTGCCTTTTGGAAAAAGCCCATTTGGGACTCCAAGGGATACTTAAGCTCTAAAAACAGAAAGGATTTGAGAGTGTCTTTACTTTATTCCTTAACTATAAATTTGGTTGCTTAAATACGCCTACGTCAGGACATATTCCCCCTAAAATCTTCAGTTATTCCAATTTTCCTGATCCTGTTCAACTCAACTAGTTTGTCTTCTTTTACTCAAGCACTGAGTTACTCCAAAGACATTTATTTATAATAGAGAAAAGGAGGATGGTAATCCTTTCCTATTCCATGTACAGAAAGTGGTTGAAATAGTAGCTGCCTACATCTTCTCCATTAATGATGGGTTATATTCTATACAGCACCTGAAATCAGGAAACAAGCTGCCCAAAGTTGGAAGTTAGAAATAGTCCTCTCAATATTAAACTTGATAATTAAAATCCGCGAAATTACGGAAATGAATAAGATAAAGTTAGAGCTTCAGGAAAAAGATGATACAGAATTTTATAACTCTTGGAACAGGTAGTATGATTGGCTAAATAAAAAAAAAAACCTGAAACTTTAAGATCATACACTCTTTCAAAGGAAAATGAACAGATAAAAATAGAACTCTTATAAATCCTTTAACTATGATTACAAAATACGCAGACAAACCACTGTCAAACACACTTATTGATATATTGATTTATAGCTATAAAAAACAATATGACTTAGAAGTAGTAATACAATGAAATGTAAATAATGTAAATTGTGAAATCTAACCTATAAGAAAGTCTTAAATTGATTAGACTGATATAAGTAGGCTGTAAGGAACGAGAGTCAACTGGATAGTTGACATATATGTTAATCATTAAATGCTGATATAAAACAATACATATTCTGTATATTTGTATGTTTTTGTATGTCTTGCATGTTTTTTATGTTTCTGTCTTTTTTGTATGTAAATATTTAATAACGATATTTTTAAAAAAATAAATAAATCAGGAAACAAGTTGAGGAGTGGAGAGAAGAAAATAAAACTGAACATATGGTCCATAGCTCTGTTCTCCATGGCATTTCTGCTGGTACCTTTTAGTTATTATTACTGAAATGGTTGTCTCATATTGGCTAATAGTAAGCCTAGTCTGATCTAAGTGACACAATCGGGAAATTGCCCTGATCAGGGATTTAGGCAGGCAGCCCATGCATTGTCTTGCTGGAATGACTCTTATGGCATCATCACTGCAGCATTGTTACATTTGTTTCGGTGGGTAGCAAAATGACTCCAGGAAAAATTATGTCGGGAATGGCTTGAAGCATTATGCTGTATATGAGCCTGCTGCTGCCCATAATTATGGAAGACCAGCTGCAGCAAAATAAGGGGTCCCATTTGAAGCCTTCTCTTGAGGTGCATACCAGACTGTTTGAAAAGAAAGGTTCCGTGAAAAGTTTCTCTTTTCAGTTCAGCACTAAGAGAAGCTGTAAATACAGCTCCCTAAAGCTGCTGACATGGTTAAATGGCACAGTTGGGAATGCTATAAAAATAAATGCATCTTTTATAGTGTGGCAGCCTCTTGTAATGAAATGAAGAACACAGAAAAAGAAGCATAAACTGCCAATTAAATGTAAATCTACAATTAAGCAGGCCATGAAGTAATTTGTAGAGCAAATGGTTGAAAAATGAAACATTTGTAATAAAAAAAACCCTCTTTAAATACATCAGAAAAAGGCAAACCGCCTCTTCAGTTTCAGAACTGTTAGATAATAAAAGGTAGAAAATGGCAATTATCAGCAAAAGGGAAATGCACAGAAATCGGATAAGCTCTTTGCAACCGCAGTTATTAAAAAGGAAAGCGTAGCAATCTTTTTCAGTGCAGGAGGAGGAGGATTATACAATATCTTCCACAATGAATGTTGGTACTACTTACAGTACTACCAGCTCTGTGCTTCTGTGTTTAGATACCTTTGTCTTCCCTGAATAGCTGGACCAATGTTCTCCTGGTTCATCTGCAACACCACTCAATGACAAAACACAGATGTCCAAGGTATACCAAAGATACTTTCTTTCCAATAATATCCTCTTTGAAAAGTGATGGATAGCAATTTTTCTTGTACTTTATGTTACCATGTGGTTTGCAGTTGTCTGCAGTTTTGCCTGCCACTTCATCCAGTCTGCAATGTTAGCAGGCCTTATATCTACCTTATAAGAGTATAAGATGCACCTTTTCCCTCCCTAAAAGAGACTGATACTCTAAATGTAGCTTTTTTCCCCAGCCCTAACTAGCTGCTAACTATCTTCCCAGCTCTTACCTTGCAGGCTCTTTCATTGTTTCTCTCTGCGAAGTATGTTTTCCAAGCCCTAAGTCTTTGCAGGGTTTTTTTCATTGCTCTAACTTGCTTTGAATAAGTTTCTTTCCAGCCCTAACCAGGTGCTAACAATGTTTCCAGCTCTTGCCCACTTGCAAGCTCTTTCATTGTTACTCTCTGCAAAGAATGTTTTACAAGTCCTAAGTCTTTGCAGGGTTTTTTCCATTGCTCTACCTGCTCCGAATGTTTCTTTCCAGGTGCTAATGATATTCCCAGCTCTTACTGGCTTGCAAACTCTTTCACTGTTACTCTCTCTGAATAAAGTTTTTTAAAAGCCCTATCAGGGGATAAAATAATGGGCTGGCTAAGGACACTAGCCAGATGAATACCTGGTAAGCAGATTCTTTTCCCCATTTTACTGCCCCAAAACTAAGATGCATCTTATAATCTGGTGTATTTTATACTCCGAAAAATACGGCAAATAAATAAAATTATTGACGAGATTAACCCATCCTTTAAGTGTTTGGCCTTGATGTGTATTAGGATGAATGGCTGGAGGACAGGGAGAGACCTAGATTCTAGTCTGCTCTCAGTTATAGAAATTTAGTGGGTGACTTGGTGCCAGTCTTTCTCTCTCTTGCTCTGTCTCTCAGCACAACCTCACTTTATAGAGATGCTTTGATGCACATAAGAGGGAGCAGCGTGCATGGACCTTCAGCTGCTTTACAAAAGGTGGGGTTGAAATCAGATAAATACATAACCATATATGAGAATAGCACATCTACCACTAGAACAAAGAAAATTCTCAGAAAGTTTTCAGGTTCAAATGGAAATGCCAGTGTGCAGTTTTTACTTAGGAAAGTTAAAAAAGAAAAGAATTTCTGAGTGGAAGAGTTTTGCTTTCAGTGAAAGAAGTTCAAAGAACAGAATGACCTGCCTCTCCATATTGGGGGAAGAGGTTAAAACCCAGCTTTAGAAGAAATGCTGCAGCTTGTTTTCTGGATTTTCTTTGTTAGTATTGGCTTTTTCTTTCTTATGTGAAGTAGGCATGAGATCTTGTGATGTGATTGACTATTATGCCCCAGAAGTTATACCAAGAATTTACTGGCCACTATTTCTTTGAATTGTTATTAACTATTGATTGTATCCAAGAGCCTAGCAATTAAAACTGGCATATCGATGAAAGATCAAAACAATTTTTTGATCACATTACCTATACAGTAATTGGTTTTTCTCACGTCCAGATTCAGTATCAACAGATTGATCATCCCAAATATTCTATTCTTGGAATCAAAAGGCCTAATGGGCTGCCTAGGTCAATCAAAACCTTTCAACTCAAAACATCTCAACAATATTCAGTTTCATAAAATTATAAATAAAATATTTATAACTTCTACAGCATAAAATAAATTAATAGAGCTGCATCAACGACAGTGACAGTTCATATATATTGATTGTCATTGATACATAACAAAGCTAATCAAAATTAATGCGAACTTTAAAAAATATTAAGCTTGATCAAATTTTACTCTGCATGATCTATTAAAACAAACCTGTTTTTCTGTAGCACAGCATTAACTGGTTACAAATATACAGCATGAGAGAAAACTAATAGCATCACATCAGTCATGATTAAATATGTGTAAGCTACAACAATGTAGATTCTTAATCTGTTAATGGTATACATTTTAATGAGTTCTAAAATGTTCTGCCTTTTTCTATAAACAGATAAGGATGTTGTAAACAAAGGTGCATGTCATTTTAATTGTGAGGAATTAAAGATGCATTAGCTCTACTCCTTAGTGCTACTTCAAAGTAGCACTTTTGTTTCAAGACCATGGCAAGACTTTTAGCCATGGTTTCAAGAAACACCCTATAATTCAAAACCTGTTTCATTCTGGTTTATACCACTTTTTCAATAAAACTTTCCCCTTTTCTCAACATTATAAAATCATGAGTTTGTTTCATTCTACATTTGATCCAGACCTCAATAGCCCTTGATTTTATCCCTTATTTCTTTTTCCACACAAAACCAAAAAGGACCTCAGCCTTGGCAATTTTAAGATGTTTGGACTATGCTGTGCAGGGTATTCTGGGAGTTCAGGTCCATTGATCTTAAAGTTGCTGAGTTGCGAAACACTAGTCCAGATTAATATACCGTGTTTCCCCAATAGTAAGGCAGTGTCTTACTATCTTTTTACCCCCAAAAGCCCCACTGTGTCTTACTTTGGGGGTATGTCTTACATTGTCCCGGGCACCGGGGCCGGCTCGTCTTCGGGCGCGGGGAGCTGCCGGAAAGGAGGCGGGCGCCGACCTCGACATTCGGCGGGTTGCGGGGAGCATCCCCTCGCCGCTCCCGGCAATGTTTCTCGGCAGGGGAGGCCAACTCCGCGGCGACACGGACGCTCGGCTGGCTGGCTAAAGGCAGGTCAAGGGGTGGATGGGCAGTCAAAAAGGGTGAGCGGCCGCCGCTGTGCCCTCCTTCGCCCGCCTCCTTTCCGGCAGCTCCCTGCGCGCCCCTCGCCTTCGCTCGCCACGGCGCCACCGCCTCTTCCCCTGCCGAGGCTCAGCTGCAAGCGGCCAGCGAGGCCGAGCGGCTGCGAGGCGAGCGGAAAGGAGGCGGGCGAAGGAGGGCGCAGCTCCGGCCGCTCGCCTCGGAGCCGAGCAGCCTCGCTGGCCGCTTGCAGCTGAGCCTCGGCAGGGGAAGAGGCGGTGGCGCCGTGGCGAGCGAAGGCGAGGCGCGCGCAGGTAGCTGCCGGAAAGGAGGCTGGTGAAGGAGGGCGCAGCTCCAGCCGCTCGCCTCGGAGCCGCTCCGCTTGCAGCTGAGCCTCGGCAGGGGAAGCGGCCAGCGAGGCCGATCGGCTCCGAGGCCAGCGGCCGGAGCTGCGCCCTCCTTCACCAGCCTCCTTTCCGGCAGCTCCCTGCGTGCCCCTCGCCTTCGCTCGCCGCGGCGCCACCGCCTCTTCCCCTGCCGAGGCTCAGCTGTAAGCGGCCAGCGAGGCCGCTCGGCTCCGAGGCGAGCGGAAAGGAGGCGGGCGAAGGAGGGCGCAGCTCCGGCCGCTCGCCTCGGAGCCGATCGGCCTCGCTGGCCGCTTGCAGCTGAGCCTCGGCAGGGGAAGAGGCGGTGGCGCCGCGGCGAGCGAAGGCGAGGGGCGCGCGGGGAGCTTGGAAGCAATGTCATCGCCCCCCCCGCAATACCGTTTATCTACCGTGTTTCCCCGAAAGTAAGACATATGTCTTACTTTCGGGGTATGGCTTATATAAGCCGACCCCCCTGAAACCCCCCATATGTCTTACAATCGGGGGGGTCTTACTATCGGGGAAACACGGTACTATTTTACATCTAAAAGTAAATTGATAATTGATTGATTAGATGTCATCAAATTTTTATCCTAGTGTTCACACAAATAGATTTCCCCCCCATGATATCTATCCCTAATCTGAGCTCTCAGGTCTCCCAAGGATGATTTAGTTAGTTAGTTAGTTAGTTAGTTAGTTAGTTAGTTAGTTAGTTAGTTAGTTTGTTTGCTTGCTTGCTTGCTTGCTTGCTTGCTTGCTTGCTTGCTTGCTTGCTTGCTTGCTTGCTTGCTTCAGTTGTGTCTGATTATCAGGGACTGTCTGGAGATGTTCTCACAGTTTTCTAGGCAAGGTTTTTCAGAAGTGCTTTTTTGTTGCCTTCTTTTTTATTGCTTATATCCAACAGACAGAATCTTGCCAAATTAAAGTTTTACTACTGTCACCATAATATATATACGGAGTCAGTATGATATGTTCTTCTTCTGGGCTGTGTTGTCTTTTGTCTTCCTCACCCTTCTTCCTAGAAAGCTGCCACTTCACTGTAATCCATTATATTGCTAAAATTTTACTGCAGCACTGTGAGCATGGCTTATTTTGTGGGTGTGGCTTGATGGTCATGTGACTAGGTAAGAATGACTTGCTGGCCATGTGATTGGGTGGGAGTGGCTTGACAATCATGTGACCGGAGTGGCTTAAAGGAACCTTTTTCAGAAAGATTCGTCTTCACAAAAATTGTCTAAAGTAGGATAATGTGAGTCCAGTTTATTTATTTATTTATTAGATTTGTATGCCGCCCCTCTCTGAAGACTCTGAGTGGCTCAGTTTGTGCCTTGGGTGAAAGCTCTGGTTTGACTTGTTCAATAATATGTTACATTGTTTGTTTGGCTGCTCTTGATAATCTCAGGTATCTTCTACAACACTAAAGTTCAAAAGTGTCAATATTCTCCCTATCCTGCTTCTTCAATTACCATTTTCATTTCCTTAGAGTGAAATACCTTAGCTTACACAATTCGGATATTTGTAGGTAAAGATACATCACACAATCAATACATTATAATACCAATATATCTTTATATATAGTATGTTAGACACTGCAAAATTACTATGCGGAATTTCATACCCAGATGTACCTCCCAAAAATGGATAAATGGACATCAAATTTGGGGTTGGTATACCTCATTTCCCTCCTACTGGCATCATAAAAGTAAAAAATCTGTCTTGCTCCATGGGTGTGACTGTTCTACCTATATTTAAAAATGGTGCTGAATATCAACTATAATTGTAGAACATTTGCTATGGGTTTTGATGACATTTCTGAAATAAATATATTTCCTTTCTACTTGATGGTTGAAAACTCAGAAAACAAATCTCTCTCATTAAATCTGGATTCTCATTGTATGGCTTCATTGCTTATTTGTCATGCCACATTACCTGATGCAGTCCCTTATTGTGGAAAATCAGTAACTGACAGCTAACCAAGATAGTTAAATTTAAAGCTCATCTTTTAATTAGGTACAAAAGAAGAAAGAAAGAGTTCCTCAAAAGAATATCAGCTCTGAGCAGAGAAATAAAAGATATGAAAGAAAAACCAAGGCACTGAAATAATAATTCCTGAAACCTCTGTCAGTTTAAGAAATCCCACAGTAGACCAAATGAATCTGAAATTGTTGTGAGGTACTCTGTTTTTATTGTCTCTGTTCACAGGGCAAATGGGATGCTTGTCATTAAATGTCGGTAATTTGTATCAGCTTTGTGCTTTACTCAATAATTTGTTCAGAGATTTCCCGCAGGAGGAGGAAACAATGCAATTTCTCTAAATCATTCTAAACTGAAATTGTGTCCATCTTTATTTTCCCTGTATTGTGATGAGCGGATCAAGAAAAAACAAGAGAACAATATGGGCGATCAATCTGGGACCTTTCACCTGGCTTTCCTTCCTTCGCCTGGATACTCTAATAATCTCTTATGAACTGCTGCTAGCAACCCTTGCTCCCATTAATTACTACTCCCATCCTCCATAATAAAAAGCAGTTGTCTTCAACCATGGCTTAAGAACTCTTGGAAACTTGCCTTCTGTGGTTTATTTAGACTTTATTTTTAAAAAAGCAAGGTGTACAGTTAAATTATTGTAGCCATGGCACTGCTGGTTAAGGGACAGAGCAGAACTGGTTTCTACCTCCAAATATACTGCTGAACTCAAATCACTGCATGCCACGCCGCCATAGTTCCCTCTAAGCTGAGCAGTAAGCAATCGCTCACTTAAAAATCATCATCAACTCAGAGTTTTCCAAACCTGCCCAGAAGCCGAGAGGGAAAGAGTGAGAGGGAAGGAGAGAGACAGGAAGAGAGGAAGAGAGAAAAACAGATAGAAAAAAGAGAGGAAGGAAAAGAGAAAGAAAAAGAATGGGAGTAAGGAAGAGAGAAATAAAATCAAAATCTAGTTTGAAACTAGCTCAACTATTTAAGTGGCATTTTGATATTGATAGAGTTGCCTTATTATGAGCTCACTGTTATAGACACACAGTACAGTATTTTATTTTGAAATTCTCTGAGGCAAAACAGGGTGGGTTTTTTATTTGTTTGTTTGTTTATTTATTTATTTAATAAATAAATTTAGGGACTGCCGCTCAGACACTATACTTTTCCGCCCACCCACCGCAAAAAATTAGAGGGAACACTGCAACACCACCAGAAATTACGACGGAGGCGGAATGAGAATGCGGACACAAAGAGCTGGAAGAAATGGGTTACTTTATTGTTTAATGTATTAAAATAACTGATTATTAACCAATAATCAGGACCTGCAGAGTCCAATCATAAAATGGGGCAGAAATTCGTGATGTTAAACTTTCCTGGGCAACTATGGGCGTAGCTCCTTCCCAATCAAGGTGAGGGGTCAAACCCATCACCATGTTTTAGGCCATGCCCACAATGCCACCATCCTATCCCCATCCGAGAATAAGATTAGGTGAGTCCCAAGGGCATCTCCCAGAATTCCTGGCAAGGGGCCGCCCATCACCTCCCAAAAGATGCCCTAAAGGAGAATGCACAGTTGCTACTGCTGCCCATTTCCACCCTTTACCTGCCAAACCCCAGTGACCAAACGGATGAGCCAATTGTAACCAAATTGAAACTAATGTGCGCTGCACCCCCAACCTGTCCATACTCTCCAGTGTAAGTAAGTGAAAAAACGGCCGCAACAAAGGTTGAAACCATTAAAAATTCCTACTTGGCCCCTGAAAGGCGACCCCTAGAAGCACACTACAAAATAGAGGGCGGGCGGGTGTTCCCTCCTGTGATGACAGCCAGGCTGGAAAGGAGGAGCCTCCCATGCACAGCCCTATTTATAGGGCTTGCTGCTCAAGCCCCTGGCTGTCAAACTTAGCCTCGGTTGGTTGCCTAGGCAACCATGAAGCCGAGGTGACAAAAGGAAGCCCCGCTGCATTGCCTTGTTTACAGGGCACACAGACACACCCTCTGGCTCAGCCGAAGATTCGGCTGGTTGCCAGGGGTGACAGGGAGATCGGGTGATATCTCACCCAATCTCCCCATGCTGGCGGCAGCACCAGAAGCCCCGTTCCCTGTCATCCCCGTTGCAATCTCCAACCAGCTGTTTAATTGTCCGGCTGTTCATTTATGGAACCAAAACCAATACCTTTTGTTTAAATCCAAGGAACAGCATAGACCACTGTTTCTCAACCTTAGCATCTTTAAGACATGCAAATTTCAACTCCCATAATTCCCCAGCCAGCATGGGAAAAGACTGGCATAGATTACATTCCCATCATATTCTGGTGGTGCAGACAAGCATTTCCAGAATGAAGAAAGTTTTTGAGCCTGCAGATCTCAAAAACAGGGAAGTGGATCACAATAGAGGTAAATTGGTGACAGAAGAAAAGGGGGAATTTTTAATGAAGAAAGACATGGAGAAAAAAGTGTATATATAATGGATACGGGAATTGGGTATATCCAGTCCAAAGACTAGGGGTGACATGACAGCAGAATTCCTATATTTGAGGAGCTGCCACAAAGAAGATGAGGTCAACTTATTTTCCAAAGCATCAGAAGGGAGGACAAGAAAAATGGATGGAAACCAGTCAAGCAGAGGAGCAACCTGGAATTCAAGAGAAAGTTCCTAACAGCGAGGATAATTAACTACACCTACACCTTTAGAAGTTGTAGGTGTTTTATCATTGGAGGTTTTTAATAAGACTGGACAACCACCTATGTGAAATGGCATAGGGCAGGGGTAGGCAAAGTTGGCTCTTCTATGACTTGTGGACTTCAACTCCCAGAATTCCTGAATCAATCATGCTAGCTCAGGAATTCTGGGAGTTGAAGTCCACATGTCATAGAAGAGCCTACATTGCCTACCACTGGTATAGGGTCTGCTGCTTGAGCAGGCAGTTGGATTAGAAAACCTTCAAGGTCCTTTCCAGCTCTGTTCTGATTGATTGGTTGGTTGGTTGGTTGGTTGGTTGGTTGGTTGGTTGGTTGGTTGGTTGGTTGGTTGGTTGGTTGGTTGGTTGATAGATCAGCTTTTCTTCTAACATAGCAATTTGATCATCAAAGCTTTTCATAAAAAGGCAACTGTGGGAACATGTTTGGTTCTTGGCTTTTTACCTAAGGAAGGACAAAAAAAAAGTTCCACAACAAGAACATCTGAAATGGTAAGCATGATTCCAAGGGAATTCCTCTACCAATGACAATATTCCCTTAATAAGCCCAAATATTGCTAGGTTGTATTGTAAAATTTCAGTTCACACAGGATGATGATGAGGCTCAAGAGTAGTAATGATATTATAGCCAGTTTTTTAACTGCCTCACTACATAGACAAAAATGTTATTAGATTATTATTAACTGTATTTATATTTATTAAATAGATTAATAAAGGTATGTGATTCTTTTTAAAAAAATATAATTTTATTGATTTTTATAAAATGATTACATAAAACAAACATGTAACAGTGCACAATGCATGTGCCCATCACCTAACAGACAAAACACCCCCCTTCACCACCACCACCCATTACAAGGGGTTCAAAAATTTTCTGCTTTGTTTATCTGTATTTCCTTGGCTCTACCTTGCATTAGATATTACTAAAAGAGTGATTGCAGTTTATTTTTCACATTTACATCACAGATTCTACTCAATATATAACCTTTCACCTTATTCCATCGTACCATCAGCTTCTCCAATTTGTTTTCATCAAAATTGTTTAATCTTATTTCCATAATTTCAAAATGTATGTGATCCACCATGTACCAGTACCAATTCTGTAATGTCCATTTTGTAGAGTCTTTCCAGCCCAATACCACTACTGCTTGAGCACTTTCCAATACTGCAGTTTTTATTTCCTTGAATTCTCCTAATTTTCTTTGTTTAATTAAAATCGCTATTTCTTTTGTAATTATCCAGTTGATATTTAACATTTTATTAATTTCATTCTGTACTTCCTTCCAAAATGTCTGAATTTCTACACACTCCCAGAACATATGCATAAAGATTCCCTTCTTTTGGCAACCGTGCCAACAATTACCCTTCTCTTTCCCTTGGAAGTGTGCAAGTTGTGCCGGTGTGTAATACCATTTGTGTAAGATTTTCCTTCTCATCTCTTTAACTCTTGTATTTTTAATCTTATATATATTTTCTACTATTTCTTTCATTTCACTTTCATCTATTTGTAATTCATTTTGCCAGCATCTTGTCAAACTTTTTGTTACTTCCTCTTCCACCTGCAGTAACATTCTATATATGTTACTGGCTTGGGCTTTTGTCTCATTAATCTTTTCTTTTATTATTTTTTCTAAACAATTTTCTTCTCGTAAAAAAGCTTCTTTATTCTCACTTTTATTTAAGTATTTACTTATTGCATTAATCTGCAGCCATTTCTGTTGACCAAGCCACCATTCCAACCGAGTTCTGCTAACTCTTCCGTCCTTCTCATATAATTGTTCAATTCTCATTATCCCTTTGCTATTTAATACTTTTATAATTCTACTTAAATTAACATCGTAAGCTGTATTCAATACGTGTAACGTTGATAATTTGGAATTTCTAGTTCCACATTTTCCCTGCCATTTGGACCATATTTCTAAACATGCTTTCAGAGGGTCAATTAAATTACTGATTTCTATTCTACTCCAATTTTTAAATAATAGCTCTTTATTATTTATATTATTAATTTCCTTTTCCAATTTCACCCACTTCTTTTCCCCCCATAACTGTAATTCCATTAATCTTTCTATTTGAAATGCTTCTCTATATAGTACTAAGCACGGGCTGCCCCACCCCCCTCTTTCTCGTGGGCAAACTGCCATTTTTTTCTTATTCTAGGCCTTTTGTTTCCTTCAATCCAAAAATTTAATTTACTATCCCATTCTCTCAGTTTTGCCCCAGGGAAAGTGACTGGTAAAACCTGAAATAAATACATCATTTTTGGTATTATCATCATTTTAAGGGCTCTGATCTTAGCAATTCTCCCCAACCTTTTCCCCCTCCAATTTTTTATCTGCTTCTGAATTCTCTTCCATATTAAATTATAGTTGGCTGTCGCAATTTTAATCGGATTCTTAAACTACCAAATTCCTAAATATTTCATTTTTTTACATCCTAGTTTCAATCCTGATACTTTTTGTATCTCAATTTGTTCTTTAGGGCCTATATTTAAGCAAATTATCTCCAATTTCTCTATATTAACCATAAGTCCCGATTGATCTTTAAATTCCTGGAGCAAGGTCATTATTCTTTTCATCATTTCAATTGGGGTTTCAGACATCACTATAGCATCATCTGCAAAGAGATTTAATTTCAATTCGAGTTTCCCTAGTTGATAACCTCTCCATTCCTTATCATTTCTAATTTTATTTGCTAAAACCTCAATTGCCAATGCGAATAACATTGGGGATAATGGACAACCCTGCTTAGTTCCATTCTGAATTTTAATCGTCTCTGTTCTGTTGCCATTTACTCTAATATGAGCTATATTATCCTTATAAATTGTTTCTATAATTCTACAGAATGAATCTCCCATATTTAAATCTTTACATAATTGAAACAGGTAATCATGGTTAACTTTATCAAAGGCTTTATACACATCTAACTTTAAAATACCTAATTTTCTTTTGGTATTGGTAGCATGGTGTATAACATTAACCACGTTTCTAATTGGTTCATAAATCTTTCTTCCTTTAACAAATCCATATTGGTCTTCTCCAATTACCTTTGGTAAGATATTCTCTACCCTATTTGCCAATATTTTCATAAATATTTTGTAATCCTGATTAAGTAAGCTGATAGGGCGATAGGAACTTGGGTCCATTAAATCACGATCCGGCTTTGGGATTGTTATAATTTCTGAGATTTTCCACGACTGTGGAGTTTCAAAAGTCTCAATTACATTATTAAACAATTTTTCCAAATGCGGTAATAATACATTCTTATAAGTCTTATAATATTCACCAGTAAAACCATCTGGGCCTGGGGCTTTAGCAGGTTTCAACCCTTTAATAACTCTAGATATCTCATCATTTGTTATTTTTGCTTTTAAATTTTGTTTATCTTCTTCCGTTAATTTCTCATTAACCTCTATAGTTTGCAATGTAATATGTTCTTTTTTATATAAATTCCCATAAAAATCACTCATTATTTTTTCCATTTCTGCATTGCTACATTTTATTGCACCTTATTTATCCTTTAAAGCAGAGATATGGGATTTCTCTTTTCTTTTTTTCAAATAATGTACCATTTGTTTCATTGATTTGTTCCCCCATCCCATAATTCTCTGTTTTACAATCATCTTCATTTTATTCCATCTCTCTTCATCCAGAGATTGTAATTTCTTTTTCTTAGATAATAATAATGTATTCCAAGCTCTATTTCTTGTAATTTTCAAAGTTTCTTGAATTAAATCTATTTCTTTTAATAGGCTTTCTCTTTCAGTTTCCCAGGATTTCCTAATAAAAGCTTCAGTGCTAATACAATTACCTCTCATAACAGCCTTATGTGTATCCCAAACTATTGTTTGCTTAGTTTCACCTGTTGCGTTAATACTAAAAAATTCACTCAATTCCTTTTGTAATTTGAGTCTATTTTTCTCACTAGCCGAAACCACAGGGTTATATCTCCAAATCCTTTGTTGCCTACCAACACCTATTTCAATCACTGCTAACAGTGGGGCATGGTCTGATAACCAAATGCTTTTAACTTCTGCTTTCTTAAGCTGTACCTCCCCTGTTTTGTTGATTAATATATAATCAATGCAACTAAATTTATTGTGTCTTGCCGAATAAAATGTATCCCTGTTTACTATATTTTCATGGAGGTCCATCATATTGATTTTATTTAAATGTAACTTTTTCTTTTCTCCCCTCCCTGCTGTTAATTCCAAGTTGAAATCGCCTGCTAAAATCACTGTGCCTTCCGCAAAGTTATCTAATTTCCGCTTTACATTCATTATAAATTGTTTTGCATTTACATTGGGGGCATAGATTACTGCTAAAGTTACTGGCTTATTATTTATTTTCCCCTTAATAAATAGCATTCTACCGTCTTTGTCTCTTTTAATATTAATTAATTGAAATATTATTCTTTGATTAATCAAGATGGTGACTCCTCTGCTTTTTGCCATCCTTCTCGACTCATAGACCTGTTGCCACTCGCTATTGGTGACTAATTTATCTGATTTTTTCCTCCCTTTATGAGTTTCTGATAAAAATAAGATATCAGCTCTACTATCCCTAGCCAGCTTCATAATTCTATAGCGTTTTTTCTGTGATGAGAGACCATTTACGTTTAACGACAATATCACTGTTTCACCCATTTACATAATTTTAAATGTATTTCCCCCTCGTGCAAAGCAGAGCCTGTTGGAAAAGTATTTGTTAATTGTCATGAACCCCCACCCTTGTGCCTCTTCCCTTGCACCCCTCCCCGAGGGGAGGTAATGAAAAGAAATTCCGTTATCCAAGAGGCACTCCTGAATTTGCGTTCCACTAGAGACCTCCCCTATCTCTCCCCTTTTAATACAATAAAGAAAGATCCCCCCCTCCTTCCCTCTTTTCCCCTTGTTGGTTAGGGTAAAATACACAAAGAAGAAGTTAGTTAATTGAGAACAATAATACCATGTTGGCAGATCAACTCAGTTCAGTTCAGTTCATTATTTCTTCTTCTGGCGCGTGATCCTTGGTTCTTCTCTTTTTTCCTTTTCCTGGAGTAATTCAAGTTCCTTTTGAAGAGCTGCAATTTTTTCCTCTTTTCTTTGTTCTGCTGCACGAATTGGTTGGAGCGTAAACAAATCCTCTTCTCCTCTCGATGTTGATGCCTGGGAAATTACCTTCAAATCGATCCCCAGCTGTTGAAGCAGTTTCTTCCCCTCATCTGGAGATCTCGCCTGGAAAACTTTGGAATCTTTAAAAACAATTACTGTAGCAGGATAACGCCATGTGAAACGGATTCCATTTTCATATAGTTGGGACGTGATGCCTCTCATTTGGTTTCTCATCTTAAGAGTTTCTGCAGACAAGTCTTTTAAAATGCGTATTGGAATGGCTTTGTAATGTAAGTTTGAAATCTGCTTTAGTTCTCTGAAAATTTCTGCTGCTCTCCTTTCCGAATTAAATCTTACGATAACATCTTTTTGATCTCCTTGACTCCGAGAACCAAATGCCCAATGTACTCTTTCAAATTCACCTGGATCACATTTAATGTTATTTTCACCAAACCATTGGTAAATTGCTTGGATAAGACGTTTACCCTCAGCAAAATCTTGTTTGAATCCCCTCAGGCAGAGATTAGCTCTTCTTTGTCTGTCCTCCAAGTTAATTATACGTAATTCCTGGTGACTTTTCCCCTCCTCCAGTTTCACAATTCTCTGATCTTGTATTTTTGACTGCTCTTTTAAATCAGCAATGCCTGCACCAACGGCAGCTATTTCCTTTTTCATGTCTTGGAGCAACTGCCCCATATTAGCAAAAGCCGTTAACAGTGAATCCATTTTTCCCTCCAGCTCCGTAGTAGTCGCCATTTTTCCTTTGTTCTCACTTTTCTGCCTACTCACGTTTAAAACTGCAACTTGCATCTTCTTTGACTCCTTTTTGTAAAGTTTTCAAAAGCTCCGTTCAATCTGCTCCCCCTCAATCCGCTTTTCACCAAGCTAGAGAGGGTTGTCAGGGGTTAACTTTCACTTTTCCTAATTCACATTAGGGAGCTCTCTGTAGATGCGTCTATCTAGTTCGACGCATGCGCAAATTTCTAAAGGTATGTGATTCAAGAAAGAATATACCACAAAAAAGGAACCAACCCCAAGTATATACATTCTAACATATGCAATATATAAATGTCTAAAATATGAAATGGCCAAACATCAAAAATTAACAACCAAAAGGGAATTCCATTCAACCAATCCCTAATGTCTAGGGCATTATTGGATAGAAGTAAATCAGCTATAGCTTTCCTTTCTTGAACAATAATGGATACCAATCACTTCTATCTTATTCAGCTTAAAACTCCCCTGTCAATTTTCAAATTATGGAAAGGCTGGACACAGAGGGAATAAATTCAAAACACATATTGCTAGCTTTTCTCTAGCAGTTTCTAAATACTGATAAATGCTATTTCAACGCCCCTTGTAGTGTTGAAATTGGAGCAAATGTTTTCAGAGAATGGTTAAGAGGAAGAGGAACATACACATGGTCAGAATTATTATGACACAAACTTTCATGGATTAAAGCCCAATTTGTCTTTATGCTATGCTTCTCTTTTATGTGTTTACTTTAATAGACCAGAATGGCTACTCCATTCTGAAACATACAGATTGTGCAATACTGCTTACATGGAAGAAGAACAAATGATGAAACTACCCTTGTAACATATTTTCTCATATGTCATTTTTATATGATGTATTTTGTGAGTTTATCATATTTCTATAATAAGGAGTATACATCTATTTTTATTTTTATTTATTTATTTTTATTTGTCAAACAAGTATAGTACAGTGGTACCTCATCTTACAAACGCCTCTTCTAACAAACTTTTCGAGATACGAACCCGGTGTTTAAGATTTTTTTGCCTCTTCTTCCGAACTATTTTCACCTTATGAACACAAGCCACTGCTGCTGGGATGAAAGTGTTTCTTTTTTTTCTTTTTTGAAGAAAGAAAAGGGAGGGGCGGCTTGGAGATGGAAAGAGTTTGCATTAACAAAGCTAGAAGAATGGGGTGTCTTTTGAAGAAAGAAAAGGGAGGGGCGCCCCCTTGCCTTTCTTCCTTCCCACTCACCCTTTAGCCTAGCCTTGCTTCTTCCACCCGCCCCCTTTCGCTGCTCCTCCCTGCCCTCTGTTCACCTCCCTTCTAAAGTTTGGGATTTTCCTGAAGGATTTGAACGCATTATTCGCTTTTACATTGATTCCTATGGGAAACATTGTTTCGTCTTACGAACTTTTCACCTTACCAATCTTGTCGTGGAACCAATTAAGTTCGTAAGACAAGGTATCACTGTATTATAGTACATATTAACATAACATAACATAAGCAGAACATAGTAATAGAAAGGATAATAATACAGTAGGACAGGGACATTAGGCACATAAGTGCACTTATGCACGCCCCTTACAGACCTCTTAGAAAAGGGGAGAGGTCCATTGTAGATAATGTAAGGTTGAAGATAATGTATTGATTATGTGATGTATCTTTACCTACAAATATCAGAATTGTGTAAGCTAAGGTATTTCACTCTAAGGAAATGAAAATTGGACAAATATTACATACCTATCAATGATTTTTGGACTGACTGTACCTGATGATTTAGAGGCTGTGCACTGAATCATATATTATTTTAAAAGCAAAGCATTGTACTGGAGTGGAAATACGTTTCTCAAACACAGATTCTATGCAAAAGGCTTTGTGGTTCCTAGACTTACAGACTTTCCCACCAACCCATCCTTCAGGCAGCAGAAAATTATACCAGCATGAAACTAACTTTCTCTATTGCTGACTTACTTATTTCAAATATTTATTTGGCCACCTCTGCTTCCCATGATAATTCTGTCTATTTCATAAGAAGAAAAAATAAATGCAAACATTTAAAATATTTAAGGTTAACAGTAGTGCCAGGCAGGTTTCAGAGTCCAGATTTCTGCATTCAATCAGAGATATACTTAAATCATTTCTAATTTTGCATCCATTATTATACTATTTGCATTTAATGCATGTAAGGATGATGTCATATGCATGATGTGAAGAGAAAAGACTACTCAATGTGTTACAGTATTTACAAGTTGACTTAAGATGTTAAAATTATGTTTGTTGCACTGACCAATTTTGTTTGTCACATATCTAAGCCACCCAACTTCCACACTATTTCACAAACTAAAAGCATAATAAAATATAAAACAATAAACAGCCAAAGTAGAATATAACCAACATATGGAGGGTTGCATTCAAAAATACAAGATACCTCCATTACATCCACTACTGAAAGGGCACCAAACAAACTACCTAGCTTCAGGCTAGGAACACAGGTTTTTAAAGTTCATGTGAAGGCAAGCAAGATGAGGGGGTGCTTTGGGCTTTGGGTGTGATGTTCCAAAGGACAAGTCCAACAACAGAGAAAGTCTGCCTTCCTGGGTCCCACTAAATAAGAGAGAGGGGCAGCATACAAGTCTAATAAATTGAATTGAATTAATTGATGGGGCTCAGTGCAGCCCAATTCTCTTGGAACAAGTATTAGATTATTGAGTGATCATCATTTAAATCACTCAATATTATAATATCAAGGTATAGATGTTGTCCTAGATGTATTTCAACATGGTATCTTCTTGATGTCATCTAGTCCTTAGAGGACACAAGTTTTTTTTTGGGGGGGGGGGAATTCTTGTTACTAGAAGGGAAGAAGGGATGAAGTCATAATTGCTGTTTTCAGTTTACAGCAATGCATTAATTTATATCAAAGTTTAATACTCATAGCAATTGATAAATATAAAATCAGTTATTTCAGGAAGATTAACTTTCTTATTTAATATAATAATTTGCAGAAATATATAAGCAAAAGGGGAAATGGAGATTAGTTACTTCCCGTAACAAGATCTTTTATTAAAGGATAAGCTAATGGCGTAGCATCATTCATCTCTTATAACAGTGTTGACTAACCTTTTTTTCCTCTGGTGCCAAAATAACATGTGCACACACTGTCAGGGCTGTGTGAGTGCTCACACCCATAATTCAATGAAGTCAACGAAGCAGTGGAAGTGATGTGCCAGTGTCTGGAGGCTGTTGGGGCCTGGATGGGTGTCAACAGACTCAAACTCAACCCTGATAAGACGGAGTGGCTGTGGGTTTTGCCTCCCAAGGACAATTCCATCTGCCCATCCATCACCCTGGGTGGGGAAATATTGACCCCCTCAGAGAGGGTCCGCAACTTGGGCGTCCTCCTCGATCCACAGCTCACATTAGAGAAACATCTTTCGGCTGTGGCGAGGGGGGCGTTTGCCCAGGTTCCCCTGGTGCACCAGTTGCGGCCTTATTTGGACCGTGAGTCACTGCTCACAGTCACTCATGCCCTCATCACCTCGAGGCTCGACTACTGTAACGCTCTCTACATGGGGCTACCTTTGAAAAGTGTTCGGAAACTTCAGGTCGTGCAGAATGCAGCTGCGAGAGCAATCATGGGCTTTCCCAAATATGCCCATGTTACACCAACACTCTGCAGTCTGCACTGGTTGCCGATCAGTTTCCGGTCACAATTCAAAGTGTTTGTTATGACCTATAAAGCCCTTCATGGCACCGGACCAGACTATCTCAGGGACTGCCTTCTGCTGCACGAATCCCAGCGACCAGTTAGGTCCCACAGAGTGGGTCTTCTCCGGGTCCCGTCAATTAAACAATGTCGCTTGGTGGGACCCAGGGGAAGAGCCTTCTCTGTGGTGGCCCTGACCCTCTGGAACCAACTCCCCCCAGAGATTAGAATTGCTCCCACCCTCGTTGCCTTTCGTAAGCTTCTTAAAACCCACCTCTGTCACCAGGCATGGGGGAATTGAGATACCCTTTCCCCCTAGGCTTTTACAATTTTATGCATGGTATGTCTGTATGTATGTTGGTTTTACAATAGGGGTTTTTAACTGTTTATATTGGATTGTCATATGCTGTTTACTACTGTTGTTAGCCGCCCTGAGTCTACAGAGAGGGGCAGCATACAAATCCAATTTAAAAAATAATAATAATTCAATGCCTGGGAAGGGCAAAAACAGCTTCTCCTTCCCCCAGAGGCCTTCTGGAGGCTGGAAACAGCCTGTTTCCCAACTTCTAGTGGGCCAAGTAGGCTCGTGTTTCATCCTCCCCAGGCTCCAAAGGCTTCCCAGGAGCTGAGGGAGGGTAAAAATGTCCTCTCCCATCCTCCCAGAGACTCTCTAGAAGCCAGAAACGCCCTCCCTGAGCCTCTATGCTAGCCAAAAATCAGCATGCACATTGGAGCTGAGCTATGGCAATGTCTCACGTGCCAGCAGATATGACTCTGCATGCCACCTGTGGCACTCGTGTCACAGGTTCACCATCACTGTCTTATAACAACCAGCAAACTAATGTGATTGTTTGACTTAAATGGCATAAAGTAACTTGCCCAAAATATGTACACCATATGTACACTTAAATGCTTTCTAGGGCAGTATTTAAATTTTAGAATCCAAAAGACAGAACATATCCAGTTTTTAAAGTAATGTCTCAGGCACCATACTGTGATACTACTATGGAAGAATGACAAAGGAAAAATGTGATTAAAAAGGCTTCATGAAAACAATTTAGCAATGCCCTACAATATTCAATGTGAATGCTCATTTTAGCACATTTTTAGCCATCAAATAAACCAGATCTGAACCAGAAAACTATCAGCCTAATTATCTTGCATAACTGATAAGATAAAACTGAGTTGCAAGCCTTAATAATCCAAGTTTCACAAGAAGAAAGCTTTAAACTGGTGACCTAAAATATTTTCTGTTAAGTTTCTATGTTTTCATTATGTAAACTGCCAGGAGCCATTTCCAAATCTAGGAGCTCATAAACTAATTAACTAAATAAATGTTTTCTGTGTTGTGTTCTCATTGTCTTTAGCTTTCTGTAAATGTTAAGGGACTGAATGCTTAATTTCTACTCTTTATTTGTATTCTAGGCATGTTTATGACGATATAAAATTTTTCCTTTGAATTTTCTACTGATTTATAACAATATTTGGAACTTTATCCTCAATTGCTACTCAGTGCAAAGACATCTATTTATAGTAGGGTAGCACCATCTTGTAGTTTGCCCAGAGCATCATTTTATCTTTTATCTTTTCTCATTTTAACCAAGTTGCTTGCAATCATATAACTGAGAATTAACCAATTTTGTAATTTATCTTCTTCAGCAGTGAATATTATTTTTTTAATTTTAATATTTAGAGGGTGTATGTGTACATGTACATATGTATGTGCATCAATACATATATACTGCTCAAAAAAATAAAGGGAACACTTAAACAACCGAATATAACTCCAAGTAAATAAAATGTCTGTGAAATCAAACTGTCCACTTAGGAAGCAACACTGATTGACAATCAATTTCATTTTGTTGTCAGCATATTCGACTTTGTACAGAACAAAGTATTCAATGAGAATATTTCATTCATTCAGAACTTGGATGTGGTATTTGAGTGTCCCCTTTATTTTTTTGAGCAGTGTATATTTATGTTTATCTTCTTTAAAATTGATTTATCTCTCCAAGGGAACAAAGGGTGGAAAAAAGGGTAAACTTCTGACAATATAGCCAAGAGGTGTGACTATTGAAGTTATTTCAGTTTTAAGAATTTGACCTTTTAATCACCAAAAAAGCAGGAATAGGTATGAGAGCCTTGTTTGGTCTTTGAATGAAAGGGAACTATGTGAAAAATTAATTGAAATACAAGTGGCACTAGAAGGAACTACGAAGTCATTACTCCAAAGTAAGAAGTGTTTATTTTTAGTCTTGCTACATCTCACGTTGTGAGCATTTGCTCTCTAAGTTTCATACATCCACACAATAGTTTAAACATTTTTTTAAATAGTTACAATTCATCATCATTTCATTCATCACACAATCTGAAGTTAGTTGGGGGAAAGATCAAAAGCAACATGAGAAAATATTATTTTACTGAAAAAGTAGTAGATCCTTGGAACAAACTTCCAGCAGACGTGGTTGGTAAATCCACAGTAACTGAATTTAAACATGTCTGGGATAAACATATATCCATCCTAAGATAAAATACAGAAAATAGTATAAGGGCAGACTAGATGGATCATGAGGTCTTTTTCTGCCGTCCGTCTTCTATGTTTCTATGTTTCTATTTTTAATATATCTCTCACATTTCTTTTCATCTTAATCCTAATCTCTATTTAAAAGTGATCTTGCAGAGACCAACTTTAGAAAAAGGAAGCTAAAAGAAAATTTATGTTTTTAAAAGAAGGGGTCCCTCCCCCAGTTACTTTAAATTGAATAAATTGTTGACATGAAAGGCTAAATTTATTTTACCACATTAACTTTGGAATGAGAAAATAGCAGTATGTTATTTATTACCAAATGGTGTGTTACCAAAACTTCTCACAGAAAACCCCACAATTTGTTATGTGCTGTGTATAGATATTATGTTAGTTCTCCATCTCCCACCTTCTCTTCACCAATTTCTCCAAGATCTCCAAGTGCAGATTCTTTTCTTTTTATTACCCTGTACATAGATTCATTTAGCTCTCTCTTTTCCCATCTCCATTTTTGGCTAAAAAGGGCTCTCAAGGATTTTAATCTTTCCAGGTAAGGGACACTTCCAGTCCTTCATCATTTTGCTCACCCCCCCCCCCTTTTTTTTTGCAGTTCAGAAAATTAAACTGAACAGATGAATCAGGTCAGCCCACAGCATACAAAGTGGTATTATCTCATGGCAAATGATTTGCAGCCATCATTAAATATCAAGATACCATTGAAAACAGCACAGTGAATGGATAGAAATCAATGAATATTAAAAGGATGGTGGGCATGCATTTAAGAAAGGTGATATATTTTCAAGAAGGGAAAAGCTAGAATAAAATGGGAAAATAACCCAGTCTGATAATTTGATCTGAATAACAACAACAGTAATAATGACATATTTATATCTGAATATTCTCGTCCCCATTCCACTGCTGAAGCAAACCATACACTCTCACACTTTACGTATACATTCAGTGTAACTTGTTTCCTTGGTTACCTTTGCTTTTTTTCCCTCAAAAGCTCATGATCTTGAATTTAGCACCGTCTCCATTTTATTTTTTGGCAAAATATCCAGTATAATGCCAGGAACCACTGTGTATTACTACGTATTACATAGCCTTCCCCAGTTTAGAATAGTCCACGGAATTGCTTTTTCAAATGACCTTGGTTAGTTTCACAGTTCAGCTCTCATCAGCTCTGGCTTTGCTTCATCCTTTTCACCATTGATAATTAAAGGTAGCAGTCTGTTTATGCATCATTGATAAAATGTTGAAATTGGAACTTGTAGTGTGTAGGCAAGACACAAAATCTGCAGTATGTACAAGTACCTGTAGAGTTTTCTTCTTCCATAGAATTGAAGATAGATTTTAAAATTGTCATTGTTTATTGGGTGATTTCATTTTGCAATTTCTGAAGTTTATGTAAATTTCTTTCATAAATTCCATCATAAGCAATTCCGTCATAAAAGTAAGTCAGCTTTGGTGTATTGCAACTATAATTTCCCCAATGAACAATTGTCTAGTTTGGATCTAGTTTCAATCATAGTTAGATTAGACTTATTTATTTATTTTAGATTTGTATGCCGCCCCTTTCCATAGACTCCGTAGACCTGTAGACTTAAACATGTCTGGGGGGAAATTTTGATTGGATCTTAATTATTTTCATTTTCCTTATCTCCACTGATTATCTGCTTTTTAGCATCATTGCAAGTTTTCAGCTTTGGAATTCCTTGGCATATGTCCTGAATCTTCTTGCTCAGCTACTGCTACAACTATGACATGAACTCCTCAACAGGCTAAATCTACTTTATGTCAGTATCTTTTGTTTGTTTTCCCCCCTATAATTTTCATATCATTTTGTGATTAAACCACACAAGGAAATAACTTACTATATTGTATCCTTCCTAATATTAATATTTTTTTTTTGTATTTAATAGTCCCTAGTTCAGCTTTTCCCAATTTGATGTTCTCTAGATATTTGGTAGTGTGCAACTTCCATCAATGTTCAATGGCATTTGGCCATTTATTTTTGTTCTTAAAAGTTCTCTTCAACATAATGCATTCTACTAGTGTGATATAAAAGATTAAGTATTATAATACCCTACTGTTAAAATAAATATCTCATTACTGTGTGTTCTATATATTTTTATCTACATTTAAAAATGGGCAGTGAAATCAAGCTGGTATCTGAACTCAATACATATATTTGTTTTGAAGGACGTGTAGACCAAGTTACATCCTGACATTTCCAATTGTATGAGAGAGATTTTGCCTTTCAAAGATGTAAACAAGGAGACAGACAATGCCAAAGAGGTGAATTAAATCAAAGGCTTAATTTCACTTATCCAACTAGAAACAACAGTTGATTTGAAACAAGATTATAATTGTAAATTGAAATTACAAAATTATAATTACAATGTGACATAATCACTTCAGATGAAATGTAGAACAGGCACTTTGGAGAAGTATCCATGTGGTGCTGCTAATTCCCTGAGGTGTGCTGCTGTATTATGGAACTTAATGCTGTTATTTCAGTGTTATCAAAAAGCAACCTGGATTGGGATCTAGTCACTGATCAATATCTGCCCACATTATTTTGTAACTGAGTCCTGAACACCTTGTTTAGATTCTGTTCTACTTGACACTTATTCAATGCTCTTATAAAATAAGAAAGCATTGTGTGTCAATACTTATTAGAGAGAAATATACAAACCTAATATAATGTGATAGAAATAAAAATAATTACCAAGGAAGATTAATGCAAAGGAGACAGAAAACAGAGTGTTACAATTAGTAAAACTGGCAAGGCATACTGTAAATTAGAAAGCATATCAGCACATAAGAAATCAGTATCCCAATTTATGGTGAAAGGCTATCTACCTACTATACTTTTATTTCATGATTTTTTCCACATTGGTATACAAGTAGACTTACATAGTTCATTTAGTGACTGTTCAAAGTTGCAATGGCACTGAAAAAAGTGACTTATGACCATTTTCACAGTAATGACCTTTGTAGCATTCCCATGATAATGTGACCACCTTTTGCAAAGTTTTGACAAGCAATGGCAATGGGAATTCAGATTCACTTAACAACTGGCTTACTAACTTATCAACTGCACTGATTCTTAACAGTTGCAAACAAACTTAACAAATGTCTTGATTAACAACATAAATTTTGGGGTCAATTACGATCATAAGTCAAAGACTACCTGTAATACTTAGCACTAAAGATTATGTCATATAACTTTATGTAATTCTAGGTTTAGCAAATAGCTTTACAATCTTTTTAAACTAAATGCTGGTGGCTATTACAATCGTGTGACATCATCCTAGCAACTTGTAGTTCATTTGCTTTTTTAACTTATAGCAATATCAGTTATATACTACTCTATACTGCTTCACAGCACTCTCTGAGCATTTTAAAAATATCAGCACATTGCCCCCAACAATCTGGGTCTTCATTTTACTGACCTCAGAAAGATGGAAGGCTGAATCATCTTTGAGCCCATTAGGATTGAAATTCAGACTGTAGGCAGATCTAGCTAGAGATACTGCACTCCAACCCCTGTCCCACCAGATGTCAATCCTACTTTCAGTTATCCTGGTAGTTAATTCAATAACACTTTCTTTGGAATAGTGATGGCTAGGACAACATATTCACAATTGAGAAGCTTTGTTTTTAAGGAAACAGAAAATTTAAATGAGCATATAACCCAAGAAAAAATAAGCTTCAGATTTTTTTTTTAAATGTTTCAAGCATATTGCACACATGCAAATTTGCTGTTAATATTAGAATTGTTCCCAGTAAGAAATAAGTGATAATGTTTTTCCTTTCCCTGTTCTATTTTAAGCCTTTTGAGACTTCTCCTTTAAATAATTACAGTGATACCTCGTCTTATGAATTTTTCACCTTACAAACCTCGTCCTGGAACCAATTAAGTTTGTAAAACAAGGTATCATTGTATATAACTTCCATAGATGGGACCTTGTTTTTTGGATGTGGTTGACTAAGTCAGAAGACCACATCCTTGTACTGTCTATCTCTTGATTCCTGTTTTTTATAGTCTTTTTAAAAATAATTTGTATAGCTTTAAAATTTTTAACACTTTTTCTATTTATTTTTATGATTGACAGGGCAACAGACTCTTATTTGGGAGATGGGCAGCATATAGGTTTAATAAACAAATAAGTTGCCATCCAAAAAGTGGAATCATTGATTCGATTGTAATGAAAAATAAAAGTGGCTCACAGATTGGTTGTAAATTCCCCAAACAGTACATGTTTGAGGTCATGGTCTGAAATCTGTAATGTATATTTATAACATGGATATATAGTAGCTATGCAAATTAAATGTTTCAGAGACAATGAAGAATGAAGTGTGGGTGGACACTCATTACCTAAGTAGGAGTTAATGCAACTTCTATTAGAAAATGAAAGGAGCAACAGGATTTTTTGTGCTTTCTAGCAAATTGATTAGCTGTCCTCTAGTATGAGTTGTAAACAACCTAGTCTGGAAGTTATGAAACAGCAGTGGGAAATGGTGAAAAAAAGTATGAGAAAGAGAGAAATATCAAGATTCAATTTACATGTCGCTATTTCTCCAAGATGAACATGCTGTCAAGCATCATCTACATTGATATATCATAAGATTCAGAATAAATACTTTGTATAGGCATGTGATTTATGTATGAGAGGCAGGAAAAAAAGAAAGAATAGCACAGACACTCAAAAAGCTAGATTCCTGCAGTGCTACAAATCCATCCCTTTGATTCTGATTCGGCCAACCATCAGCTGCATTCCTTCTAATTGACTTGTCTTGTGGGCTAATGGCCTTTCTCTCACTCATGAGACAGGTTACCTCTGTAAATGTTCATCAATGAAATCCAAGTTGCGTTTTTCATGATTTCCTGGAAATGTTTACACTGAACCCATGTTTGAGCTGAACACAAAGAAGTTTTCAATTTCCCCACTAAATTTGGACACTGTGAAATTATATAGATGGTGCGTCTATAATACTTTTTAAAAAAGGTACTATCAGGAGGCAATTTCACAATGCAGTCTAGGCTGCTTTCCACCCATACTACTCCCAGCTATTCTATCAAAAATGCCAGTTGGGTTTGCAATGGGTTAACAACAAGGCAAAATTGGTGCTTAGCCATCAGTCACCTGATTTGTCATTCCCTTATTTTTGCCCTCTAATATGTGCAGCGAAGATGAACCTCCCTAGCTAATTCCTATGTTGAGTTTCCAAGTCTTTCCTTGCTTTTCTAGATATTTGTACAGGTGGGCACAACTTTATATTTCTTTACCATATTCTTTCCTCTGACATTAAAATAAATTTTCTCTTTTTATCTTATTCCAAAGCTGCAATAATCAAAGCAAAGCATAAATTGTCTTCCAATTTTAAAATACATTGTGAGTCCATATAAACTTTGTTCCATCATGTCTACATCACAATTTAAGAATTTGGGAGGGGGAAGGGGAAAGTAAAATTGGCAGTATTATAAGGAGGAGGATGGAAAGCAAATTTAACCCATCTTTGGCAAAAATAAAAAGGATAAGTAGTGAGCAATTAATGGAGTGATGAGTTTCAAAAGAGAATGGAAAAGCACAATGTCAGGAAAGTTTATTGTCTCAGTGGATTGTTGGACTAACCACAAGATCATAAAGCAATGACAACTGCCAACCAAGGGAAATATAATAGTCCAGCAGGCTATAACAAGCAGTGAGCAACATAGTGACTATAAAGTGTGTTGGGTATGACAGGCACCATAGCCATAGCCAATAGGACTAAAGCTGTCACTAGACTGGAAGGAAACAATGCCATATAGATTTGAAAGAGATTAAGATGGAAATCAGACAGTATATTTGCAACAGGCTGATAGTGAGTGGAGGACAATGTTCTTCATTCAAGAGGTATATGTCCTATATTGGTGATGGGGCAAGCTAAAATGTCACTGATGCTGAAAACAAATGATGGGGATTATATTTTCCCATAAGATTTAACTGAAGCATGGGAAACCAAAGAAGTTGCAGTTTATCATTTCTCCAAAAGACAAGCCATGTGCAACAAACCTCACAACTCACTAAGTAAAGAACAACGCTTTCCATTCATAAGCATCTCCTGAATTTTTCTTCCCCCTTTAAAGAAAATTCCAGAGACCGTTCTTCTTCCTTGAATTAGAACTGATTTTAAAATTCTAAATTCTGTAAGGCACCAATATTTATATTAGTTTATGAGAGGCAAACATAATGAGAAAAAGGATAAAAGCAGGAAATGAATTTTAGCGACAAGTCAGCTACAGGTTATTAATATTGTTGTGTTTGGCTCTGGCCCAGCTCCTGCCCCAAGAAATGTGGATGTGTTTTGCTCCCAGTGGAATCTGCTGATGAAGGCTCCTCTGACCAAGAAGACATGAGTGACAGAGAGGAGGAGAGTGTGGCAGACAGCTCAGAAGGAGATCAAGTATCTATCTCCTCCTTGGATTCGGAACAAGAGTTAATGATACAGCCACGCATACAGAGAGCGATGCATAGGCAGCAACAATTGAAAGATTATTATCAAAGAAAATGAGGCCACCTGTGGTTGGGTGTGGCTGTGGTAATTAGTGAGGCTGCTATAAATAGCAGGGTGTGGGTTTGGCCATTGTGGAGGATTATCTGATCATTGTGTTTCGTGCCTGCCTTGCTGACTTCGACCTTTGTGTGCTGATTTTCCCCCGCTTTGAAACTAAACCAGAGCAAAGTGTGTTTCACTTTGTGAAAGAAGAAGGACTGTGAATTGCCTCACAGCTGCAAGCTAAGTATTTCAGAACTGATAAGGGACTTGTACAAATTACCAGTTTGTTTGGAGATGAGTGCTCTTTGCTATACAAAAAGAGTGCTTAGTTTATTTGAATTTTCGTTATAAAGAACATTGTTTTGAATTTTCAAACGTGTGTGTGTCTGAAATTTGTACCTGTGAATTTTCGGGGGGATTCTACCAGAGAGCCCGACAGAACAAATATCTGTGGATATCGGTGGGTTTTAAATTCAGGTATAACATTTTCCAGTTAATTTGAATCTTACTTCAGAAGAATCTCCCAAATATTCTTGAAATCTTATGCCAATACTGAACCCTTCAGAACACCTTTGTGTGACTAATTGTACATCCAGAACTTCTTTTTGTGAATTTATTCTAATATAGTTATATAAATGTTGGATTTTTCTGAAATTTTATGTCTCTCTTGTATGTGGATGGCACTGTTTTCATTACATAAGGAATGAAATTTAAAGGGTAAGCAGGGAGAATAGAAGTTATAACAAATAGCATACATATCATATTTATAATACTGTTGTACAAATGTTTCTGATCCATTCTGCCCTTATGTCCTTCACCTCCTCTATTCTCATCTCTGTTAGAAGTTATCATTCATGTTCCCCAAAGATTCCACTGATTATAAAAGGCTATGTAGTGCCAAAAGCAGATCATAAAATAGAAAGCCTTTCCATTGGGAAATTAATATTTCATCTCAAAGACCAAGTTATAGTGCTCTGAGTAGTAGATAAATCAAATATCTGTTTGAATGAGAACATTAATAAGGATCCTGCTCTGCTGATGAACCTCAGATAGGGCTGGCAGATTTAGGTATTTGTGGATAAACTTTGGTGAAATATTAATTATATTACTACCCTGTTGAAAATTGATCACAATCTTATCTGGGTCAGATGCAGTTGTATCACCAACTGTGATTAAGAATTAATTTTAAAAGTCACCATTAAGTTGAGAAAAGTCAGTTTCTACTCTTACAATCATGTAGGATTTTGTTTGCTTGTTTCTTTTACACAATACACAAGTTATTTGCCACTAGTTGCTTCTGTGGTGGTGTTTTTCTTTTTCCCTTTTAACTTCTGAGTACAACCACAAACCTAGTTCTCCGACCCAAGAACAAATCTGGGCCAGTTGCGATTAGCACTTTACATCAATCAAGGTCATCTAGGTGCTGCCATCTGTTTAAGCAAAGAAGCAGTGTTCCAGTGAAGCAAAATTGGCATTTGATTTGTTAATGTGCTGAACTAAGACTGTAATCAAGATTTATTTGATCTGTTTTATTTTTAATCAATTACTATTTTAGTGCCTTCTATCAGTTTCTAAAATGTTTTTTTAATTATTATTTGATGCTCTTCACATGTGCTAGACCACAGATCTCATAATTCCTCACTAGAGCTGCCGGCTGTCGTAATAGCAATAAGAATAACACTTAGATCCCATACCATCCCAAAATGTTGTATAGCAGTCTCTGAGGGGTTTACAATGTCAGAATATTGCCTGCAACAATCTGAGTCCAACCTCAGAAGGGTAGAAGGCTAAATGATCCTTGAGCCACTCAGGATTGAACTCTAGACTGTGGGCAGAGTTTGCCTGCAATACTGCATTCTAACCACTGCACTACCAGAGCGCAATTGGATTCTAAGTTCCTGTTTTCATGTCATCATGGATTATAGTTGAATCAGGACCTTAACAATTGGTTTATTTTACCCTGGATTCTGAAAGATTAATTTTATAAACCGTGGTTGAAACTGCTGTGTCTAATAAACTATGGCTAGACATATTTATTTCTTTATTTATTTTGTCCAATACACAACAATACACAATGAAGGTTATAGAGGTTATACTCGAGTAAAATATATTAGAGAAAGAATAGAAGTGAAGATTTAGGAATAGAATATATCAAATAGAGAATAGAAGGATAATATGAGAGTAGTATAAGATTAGATTAGAAGTATAGTAGATATGATATATGAGGTATAGGAGAGACAATAGGACAGGGGACGGGAGGTACACTAGTGCACTTATGCACGCCCCTTACTGACCTCTTAGGAATCTGGAGAGGTAATTAGTTAGGTGTAGATTTACATAATTTACATAATTAGTAAGGTGTAGATTTACTGGAATGCAGGTGCTTTCCATTTCCTTTTTACTTTAGCAGAAGAGAAGAAAAACATGTTAGATGAAATGCACAAACTTGAAACTAATTCAAGTCATGCTATTGTTTACCAATATTTGCCACAATGGAAAACATCTGTTACTCAGAGTTGAATTGTTGCTTCCTCAAGTTTGCTTCTCTTCCTGAAAACATTCCATTACTGTGCCAAATAATATTATCAGCATTCTATTGTTTACCATAATGAAGCCTATTTGTTCTACAACATTATTAGTAAAAGTAAACACAAAGCAAACAGTTCAATAAAGATATGGAAAAGATATCCAGTTTGATATGTCTGTCGTAACTAGAGTGGCTTGACAACTAAAGCATTTTCATAGCTCCTTGGGTCATCAGTGATCTTACAAAAGATTATCTTCCTCTTAAACAGTATGGGGAAAAGTAGCACTAGCATTGTTCCATCCATTTTGTATTAAATCTTCATCGATATCTTATATCACAACCACGATCATTGTTTGCTGCATTTTCTCCCCTGCAACCCATCCATAACTGTATTATAAATGTTGCTATGACAGAGCATATATCTATGGCTGTATAATATTTTTTGCTAGATGCCACTACATGGCACATGTTTAGCAGATAAGATGAATGTGTTTGCTTAGCTTTTCACTGAAGCTTTTGAAGCACAGGTTGATATTTCTGCATTGTTTTTCTGCCACATGCTTTATGATTTATTATTTTTCCCCTTCTAAATGAACTTTGTGATATATACACTTTCATTGTGAGAATTCCATCACAAAATTCAGAGAAGTGCAAAGGCCAAGTTATAGTGATTTATATTTTTGGGGGGGAGCGTTTAGGCTATTTTGTATTTATCCTCATAATTATAAGGTTTCATTGTTGTGGTTTTTTAAAAGTGCATTGTGTGTGATGGAGGGATATTGAATAGTGAGTTGGAAAGCATACTGAATGAGTGAGTAAGTGAGTGAGTGAATGAATGAATGAATGAATGAATGAGTAAAGAGAAAGAGAAAATATATATATTATATTTTCAAATATAAATCTTCAAAACATTCTAGCGATGGATGCAGGATAACATTCTTAATTTCTTTATTGTTATTTAATATAGAGATATCTATGTTTTTCTTTTGTGCTTGAAATTTGAAATTGAAATTACTGTGGCACCAAATTTAGGTTTATTATTTCAAGAGAATCAGTCCACAGTAATGTAAATTAAATTGTACAGATGTTATTTTTATTCACTTGGCCTTCTTCTTTGTCTGGTTGCCTTCCTTAAGCAGAGTTGTTTTCAGCATAAATCTCTACCATGGCAAGTTCTTTCTTTGAACTGATAAATCTTCATCCCCTTTTATCAGCCAAAGTGCGGCCACTTGCTTCTTCCACCCTTTGACTTTTCTTCAAGGTCTGCTATAAGATTTCACTTGCTGTAAATATATCCAAGTTGTTCTCAGGAGGGAAGACAAATACACCACAAGTGATAACTTAAATCCATTCTGCTTCACTTTATCTTCTAAGGCAACAGCAGTAGAAGGACTTGCACTTCTCATCCTTTCCCAGATTCTTAAGGTAACTAAGTACAAATTCTTGGCTCAGAGGGAAAATTTATTATGGATTTCCTTTAAACTCTTTTTTCCAAACTGTGCTGGCAAGCTCCCATTAACTTTCCCTGTTAGATCTCTCAAGGCTAACATTTAAATTACAAAAAAGGTTCATTTTACTGCAGTTGAATCTTAGAAAATACTCTTGGATACACTAGACACACTTTTGGAAACACTAGAACCAATTTGCAGAGAACTTATAGGCTTTTCTTCACTAGTTATGATCTAGCACAGATTGGATAATCACCTCTCAGGGAATGTTAATTTGAGTTCCTATACTGAACGGTGGATAGAATATGATTGCATAAAGAGCACATTCTAACCCTATGATTTCAAAACAATAATATAACTAGAGTTAGGAGGGGTTGTAATAAATATCGGATAGTCAACAAACATCTTTGCAGAAATGCTCCGTATAGAAATGTTCTGTTTAATTAGTCTACTCTGTTTTATTCTCACCATTGCATGAATAATTAAAAAGTAATCACAAAATATTTTAAAATATGATTTTGCAAATTTCATGAGACAGTAACATGGTGCTCACAGATGCCAATGAATCTATCATCTTTCAAAATGGTACCTTTGACCTTCAAAAGTTTAAATTTAAAATGTAATGGATTTAAATTTAAAATGGAATGTGACTGAAGTCTTATAATACTGCCAAATCAAGCAATATATCCAGAATCTCAGGCAAGATCTTACAAAGAATGGAGAAATTTTACAAGAGCACACATCCAAAAACCTAAGCAATATCTTTGCAAGTGCTAGCATTCTCATTCAAATCCCAGGGTGTGATAACTGAAATCACAACTTTTAGTGATCTTGTTACATCTCAAGCAATTCATGGGGGTGAGGAGGTTGGCTAAGCAATTGTGTGAGAGAATGAAGTCACCCAAAGATGCCAAATATTTTACTTCTAAGAATCAGCTAAACTATTTTCTGAACAGCTTAATCATTGTAAAAGTAGCAACCTTCTCTCCCTTTCCAATCAGAGTAATACTAGCCTCATTTTTAGTTTTCAGGCTAAGAAAAACTCCTTTCAATTTCAACATTAGTTTTGAGCAGGAACGTCACTTTGTGGCAGTCTTGAAGACAACTTACCTGCTGAAAGTCTGCATTCAACAATGTGGTGATAAAGGTATCTTAGAAGTTCCAGGAGCAGAAGGTGGCCAGGGCAGTGGACTCCAGAATTAATCTGACCCCAAGCTCAATGTTAGCATCACCTTTACAACTGCTATCTATTGAGTGAGAGGTATACTAGCAACATAAATTCAAAGGAGAATATAGTTAATGTATCACAATGTATCATCTACAGGAGATTTATCTGTCCCCAAAGGTTTGCAGTGAAATAATTATTTGAAGACTATTGTGGACACCAAAAATATATAGTCTGTTGATTGACTGACAAAATAATGATAACGATGAAAGATTGATATCTGCAGCATGAAGTACTATATATTCCCTTTAGAAGATATTTAAAATAAAAGAAATAGATATAAATCTCCAAAAGCACTTTCCAACTATTTTTTAAAAATTAGTATGCAAAGACATACATAAAAATCTTCCAGATTCTAAATATGGCAGTCAAACATAAACACCTCCTCAGTCTCTTCAGAGAGGTGGCCCTGATGAAATTATGTCTAATGCAACTGTTTGAGGCACAGTATTTCCACAAAAGTTCACTTATTAAACTAACATGCAACAACATTTGAATTTTTTCAGGGTCATCCATATCAAACATAAATGTGAGTTTGCTAGAAAGTTTTATAGGAAAGGGCTGTTTTGAACTTGCCATGTTTTTATTTGTTGTTGTTAAGAAAAAGCAACTTTACTTGACAACACTGCTAAGTGCCTACAAAATCCCATGGGAGTGTAACTGAGAATATGTATGATGATATTGTGTGGTTTCTAGCAATATGGTACAGTTGGCGGAGATTGGTTGTCTCCTTGGCCTCTTGTTCCGTTGACAATGTTTGACAGAAGACATACAGTGGCAGTCAGGATTTGGCACTTTCTAAATCTGGCAATACAGTTGGCAGGGTCTAGCAATTGGACATTAAAAGAAATCTATTTTTGACATACAACTACCATCCGGTTCTCAAAACCCAAGCAAAAGAGTATCACAAAATCAAAACTGTATTTTCACATGAGAAATGAATACTTATGCAGCACTTAACTATCTATTTTGGCAACATCTGGCAACATGTCTTGCAACATATTGGCAACTGACAGTATTTGGCAGATGATATGCAAATGTACTCATGTATTATATTAATTGCATCCTTCTTGTGCTTATACATGTTTGACAGAATCTGTTGTGCAGTAATCAACCCTTAGCAGATTTACACCCAGCAACATTTTTCATTTATTTAGCCAACCAAACTGAGCAAAAGATTCAAATTTTCAGATGCTATAATATTTTCTAAGGCTTATTTATTTATTAGATTTTAAGTCAACTTTCCGCATAGGCCCAGAATGGCATACATATCACTCCCTCCAGTTTTCCACTTAACATCTTAGAGGACCGACCCCTGAGGACCCCACAAGGGAGGGACCTAGGAGTCAACCTCTGACCCCCCACTAATACCGACTGCTACCGGCCGGAGTGATAGGAGAACCACCATAGGATGGGTGCCTCCCTCTCCCAACCCCTCTAGTCAGCGCAGAAGGATACCATAGTCAATGGTATCGAAAGCCACTGAGACATCAAGGAGCACAAGGACAGAGGATAAGCCCCTATCCCGGGCCCACCAGAAATCATCCATCAGCATGACCAAAACAGTTTCTGTGCTATAGCCAGGCCTGAATCCTGACTGTTGAGGGCCCAGATAATTGACTTTTCATTATTACTTTGAAGGCCCAGATAATCAGCTTTAATGTATTACTTTGAAGATGTAGTGATAGTTTTGTGTGTGTTCTCTAGTTGGTTCTCTCTTTTTTTAATTATGAAAAAGGTCATTTTATACTGGATCCACTGAAGCTGACTGTAGATCTGTAGTCAGTGGTTCAAATTTCATCACCGGCTCAAGGTTGACTCAGCCTTCTATCCTACCGAGGTGGGTAAAATGAGGACCCAGATTGTGGGGGCAATATGCTGGCTCTGTTAAAAAGTGCTATTGCTAACATGTTGTAAGCCGCCCTGAGTCAAATAAATGAATGAATGAATGAATGAATGAATGAATGAATGAATGAATAAATAAATAAATAAATAAATAAATAAATAAATAAATAAATAAATAAATGGGAGTACTATAGATTCCAAGTGTTGCACTATGGTCTTTGCTATGAGTGCTATATTTATCCATCAAACTGAAACTATGTGGTCAGGAAAGGTTGATGAGGTTCATGTTTCAGGGTATTTCAATCTTACACTAAATTGTATAAACCGTAAAGTAATTCAATGAAGAATATTGCATTGTATTGAATCCTATTGCATTCTAAAACTTTTATCTTATGTATGCTAACAATTTTGCAGTTGCTTAGTTTCCGAAAAGCTACATATGCAATTGGGAGCTTCTAAAAACAAGTTCTTGAAGTCTTAGAAGGGAGGAAGAGAAAGTAGTTTCGGTGTACAAACTGATGATTCACAAATCTTCTCCAGGTGGGGAAATTCTTTCATCTTACCTTCCATATCCAATGTATGTTGCATGAGTGATTTTTTAGTATTCTCAAAACCCTCCAGCAAGAGCAGATCCAGGTCTTAATTAATTAATATGTTAATTTAATTAATTAATTAATTCAGGTCATTAAGTTCTAATAGAGTTAACTTTTTCAATGTTGAACAAGATTATGGAAACCAAACTATATTCTTTTATATTCTATAAAAATACATGGATAATACATTTAATACTTGTAACCATTCATTTTATCCAAGATCCCAATCTTGGAATTAGAAGAAATACAGAAAAGTTATTTATTTATTTGTTTGTTTGTTGTGTTTTATATTATGATAACTATATAAGCCTCTCCAATTGTTTCTATAATTTTTTACAGAAATGGCAGCTCCTTCAGAAATTAAAATTCCTTCATAAAATGATCAGTTTCACGGTCATTATGATACTCCTGTTGTTGTTCTAAAATAATATTTACTTTTAACAGTCTTAAATGCATATATGTATGACAGAGTGTAGTGCAATTATGTATACAAGCATATATGTGTGTGTGTGTGTGTGTGTGTGTGTGTGTGTGTCTTTTCATTATTTTTCCTAATAACCACTAGCATGAAGCCTGCTTTTTTCATGACTGCCGTGTAATGATCTGCAAGTTTTATAGAACAATTCATCATAATCTAAGGATTTTTCTCATTAGTTGCTGCCATCTCTAGGTTAATATTATACACAATGAGGTTTGCTCTCCAATGCCTTGTTTGCTCCATTTGTTACTTCATATTTGACTAGAAAATAGGTGTAATTTTAGAACTGTCAACTTGGGATTCAATTGTCGGTTCTATACAAATCGGCCATATTACTTTTCAATAAATTACCTAAGTACCACTCAATCCAGAATACTTTTTTTTCCCTGCAATAATAATAATAAACAGATTTTTATTTAATCATTTACTGGAAAGAAAAATATTTCCCTTCTTCTGCTCCTAATTTAATATTTCATTTACATGTGGTGCAATGAGATAAATATTTTAGGGAAGGTGTAATGGACAAAAAGTATGAAAGTTTGTTCCTACTATTGATTCTTGAAATGAGAGAAAAGACCTGATCCATGGTTTGTTTTCGCCATGGTTTGTTCTGACACTTGCTGAGATAAGATGAATAATGCAATAAAAGCAGCAAAGGTGTGGCCATGGCAGTGGCTGGGGAAGTGCGGCAGCAGCATGGATGGGGAAATAGAATGATGGGACAGTGGTTAGATGAAGACAGAGCAGTGGCATCAGAGGACAGGGCAATGGTGCAGCATCAGGGACATGAGCTGGGTGGTGGGTATGTGGGGGGCAGAGAGATGGCAGCAGGAGGCAGGGTTGCAATGGAGACAACCCTTTACAACAGGCCTAACATTAACCCACTTTTTCATGTGCCCCCTGGATAAAATGTATTAAATTGTTAAATAAATGCCCACCCCTACTTTAAAACCTTCAATTCTATTTTTTATTTATTTTATTTATTTATTTTGTCCAATACATAATGAATGTTAATGAGATTGTGGTAATACATTTCAAAGAGAGGAAAGAAAGAAAGAAAGAAAGAAAGAAAGAAAGGATAGGAGTGAAGATATAAGAATAAAGTACAATACATCAATGGAGGATAGAGGAGGAGATATATATGGGTGGAAGAAAAGAAATATGAGATATAGGAGAGATAATTGGACAGGGGACGCTAGGCACCCTAGTGCACTTATGCAAGCCCCTTACTGACCTCTTAGAAGCTTGGAGAGGTCAATCGTGGATAGTCTAAGGGAAAAATGTTGGGGGTTAGGCGTAGACACTATGGAACCCACTATTTGTAGATTTATTTATTCTTTTATTGCTTTTTTTAAAAAATGACAAAAAGTAGGAAAAAGTTTTTTAAAAATACATACATTGGAAAGGTACACACACACAAAAATAGTGTGTGTGTGACAGAGAAGGAAAAATACAAAAGAAAAAGAAAGGATATATCAATATACACACCAGAGGTGGGTTCCAGTTTTCTTCACTGCCAGTTTGCTCAGTGAGATGATGCATGCACACATGTGCAGGTGCAGTGCTAAAAACACAGCAGCAGCAAAAATACAAGATGGTAATGCCTATGGCAGTTAGAGAACTAATTGAGGGACATGGCAGGCCTGGGTTACTGTCAGTTCCAGCGACCCGGGCCGCCAAATTGCTACTGATTCTATAGAACTGGTCAGAACTAGGAGGAACCTACTTCTGATACACACACACACACACACACACACACACAGTATATATATTAAACACAATTATTATTTGTGCGTTTGTGTGTGTGTGTGTAACATATTTTTGTTGATAATGAAAATGAAGGGAGTTTAGTATAGATCTATTTCAAGCTATTTAGCTCTCATCAGCTAATCATACCCTTACCAGATTTGAACCTGGGTGGTTTGCCTATATGGCAGCAGCTTTAACCTCTAAACCAGGCTCTCATTCTGTATCAGCTCATACCAGGAAATGTATGGGGTTTTTTTTCTTTTTGGGGGGGTATATATGGGTATGAGTATACCCATATTTGCATATACCAGGGTGATTCGACAGAAAACACACACACACACACACACACACACACACACACACACACACACACACATATATATATATATATATATATATATATTTCCTTTTCATTATCAGCAAAAATGCTACATACATACACATTATATATGACTGTCTGTGTATGTGTGTATATAAATTTGTGTGTGTGTCTGTGTGCCTGTGTGTGTGTCTTTGTGTGTAACATATTTTTGCTATCACGTTTTTAAATTACTGTTATGTTTTAACTCACTGTAGTTTTTAAAAATGAATCCATGGTTAATCATATTTAGCCCTATAAAATCTATATCTATAGTGAAGACCTTTCAGATAGATTTCTCAAGTCAATACCTATTGCAGGGTTTCTCACTCTTGACCATTTCCAGATGTGTAATTTAGTTTCCTTATTAGAGAAAGGTCTATACATTGATAGATAATGAATATTGAATCACATTGATCTATATGTTCAACATTGACTTCTCTTTGTAGAAACCATTTTGATTCCTCAGAAAGAAAGAGTTTTCTTCATATCTAACCTTTATGAACTATAACTTTCATTATTGTTGTCTATCGGGGGTGTCAAACTTGTGGGACACAGGCCAGATGTGTCATGCATAGGCCACATTCACCCCAGCTCTGCAAAGGGGGGAAAAGCCATGCTATGTCACATGATAGCAATATGACATGGCGAGTTTGACACCCATATCCTACATAGACACTGATAAATATTTACTTTACCTCCACCTCTATAGATTGCACATATAAGGATATACATGTAAGAAGGGGGGAGGGGGGAAGTAAGTCTAGGAACTGACTATGTATGCAATTATATCAAAATAAAATGCAACATGTCCTTGCAAGCTACTGAGCGGTAAAATGACGTGAATAGTAAAAGACTAGAAAATCAGACTTAATCAGATCAGATATTTCTTTTCTGCAAAACTGCAATATACGCTTACTTTAATAATAGAAAAGTGGTATAATCTCCTGAAAATATAATCTTCTCTGGAAGTGAACAATTTTTGCTTTGTTTTCAAAAGTATAGATCTGAAAATATTATCTAAGACAGCTTGCAGTGAAGGATGTCTGAGATAGCTTGTTGACAAGCGCTTTTTTTTTTCACATTCTGCATGCACATTTTAAATCTCTCTCATCTGTTGAAATAACATGTGATGAGATACCAGCTTTTAAGAAATCAAACCCAATGGGCTTACAGGTAACATGTTTAACATTTTCCTTTGTTCATTTCATCTTTTTTCCCTTCATGACCCATCAATTCTTCTTCTAGAAAATAGCACATACCGTATTTTTCACAGTATATGATGCACCTTTCCCCCCAAAGAGAGTGGAAATGTTGTTGTGTCTTATACATCGAATACAGTAATTTTTGCTGTCCAGAAGCCCTGGTGTGGACAGAATGTGTGGTGTGGGATGCTTAGAGGGAGCTCCTGGGTGCTGGGGGATGGCAAAAATACCCATTTTTGCCAAAAACTGGCCATTTTTGCCTTGTGTGGGAAGCCTGCAGAGAGCTCCTGGGGACTGGGGGAAGGCAAAAATAGAGGAATTCTGGGAGTTGAAGTCCACTAGTCTTAAAGCTGTCAAGTTGAATATCCCTGGGTTAGGGATTCAAGAGTCTTCAAACGTGGCAAGTTTAAGACTTGTGGACTTCAACTCCCATTCCTGAGCTAGCATGACTGGAGGAATTCTGGGAGTTGAAGTCCACAAGTCTTAAAGCTGTCAAGTTTGAAGTTTGTAAAAAGTGTACATGATTGTAAAAAGTATTATGCTACACTGGTATTTTATTAAATAATATATATTTGGTTCAGAATACTTTCCCCCTTGTTTTCCACTCTAAAACCTAGGTGCGGCTTATACTTCGGTGTGGCTTATGCCCCGAAAAATATGATAGGCATTTGTATTTTAAGGGATGTTCTATGGTCATCACTCTCTTTCTATATCTCCTTCTTCACCTTTTCAACTGAGATCTACTTATTTTAGATCTCAATATTAAATTTACTGCACTGCATAGATCTTCTCTTTGTCTCTAGATATCACAGTTTAATTATTTACTATTTTCTTTTCACAGATTTTTTTTTGGCTGTTAAACCAAGAATGGCATATCCATTCTTCAATCTATATATGTATCCCACAGTTGTTAAGCACATCAGAGAAAGTCACATCAGTCTATAGCCCAAATGACGTCTGCTCACTTCAGTGGTTCTGTTGTCATTGGGTGTATGGTATTCTGACATCTGATATTTATTTATTTATTTATTTATTTATTTATTTATTTATTTATTTATTTATTTATTTATTTATTTATTTATTTATTTATTTATTTATTTATTTATTTATTTATTTATTTATTTATTTATTTATTTATTTATTTATTTATTTATTTATTTATTTATTTATTTATTTATTTGTATACCGCCCCTCTCCGCAGACTCGGGGCGGCTCACAACAATAACAAGAACAATGTAAGAACAAATCTAATAATTTAAAAAACACTATATGAGAGTGCATTGTCCACATACAATGTACTCTCCTGAATGGCCTCAGAATTGTACATAAGACTGTATTAGCAATACCCATACAAAATGGGTGATTCAGTATTATCAACCTTTCAGTTCCCAAAATATCCCAGAAAATGCTAAATTGGGGGGGGGAGGGTGTCAGATCATGTATTAATATTGGGTTCTGGTAGATCATTGTCACCTAACCTAGTCCCCAGTGCTATAATTTGCTTATTAATATTTTTTTTGCAATAATAGCAATAACAATTGTACTTAGACATATATCTCTTTGTAGTGCTTTACAGCATCTCTAAGCAGTTTAGAGAATCAGCACATTGCCCCCAACAATCTGAGTCCTCATTTTACCAACCTCAGAAGGATGGAAGGCTAAGTAAACTTTGAGGCTGGTGAGATTTGAACTGCCAAATTGCAGGCAGCTGACTACTTCTCAACAAAATACTATATTTAAGTGCAGTTTATAAATGTGCTATGGACTCAGTGTAATCAGTCTGGTGAAAATGTTTCAATATATTAAGACCAAAGTTCCTAGATAGCAGATAGAATATAAATTTCATAAGGTAAATAAAGTAAGAAAAAGAAACTAAACTAACCAGATTTCAAAGTGTAGAGAACACTCAAATTCACTGGATCTTGTACAGCAGGATGGAAGGAAGGAAGGTAATCAATTTGATAGAGTGATCTAAAATGTTAAGGCTAGAATTCCTAGAGAGAAGTTAGAATATAAATTAAATAAATAAGAAAAAAGAAATTAAACCATCCATAAATGTTTGACTTCAAAGTGCAGAGGAAATTCATAGCCTATTGAATTCTGTAGAGCAGGAGGGACAGAAAGTAGGTTATGATCTACTAGTAGAAGTTTGGATATCTTGCACCCTCCAGTGGGAGAAGTAAGAAAAGCTATAGCTTTAAAGGAACCTAAACTTGCATGGGAAATTGAAAGCAATAAAAATAAATTGTTGTTTTTATTTTTTTGTTTGTTAAATCAACATTAAAACAACAAAAACGAAGGATGGGCCCACCATTGGAAGTATGAGATAACAGTGTTAAAGAGAAGAGAGTAGACTTTGTAGCTCTTCTTCTCTCCAAGAACTGTGTTTAAATGAACTTAACTAGAACAAGGAGACAGTTGCAATTTCCCCAAAAGGTAAAGAGATGATTAGGGAACATCTATTATCTACAATGAGGAAGTTTAAGTCTTCAGGCCAATACCTTCTGAGAATCTTGAAAGAGTTTATAGGTATTGTTCCAAAATCTCTTTCTTTGAACTTTGTATAATCAAAGAGGACTGGTGTGGTGCCAGAAGTTTGCAGAAGAACAAATGCTGTACCTATCTTTAAAAGAAAATGATGGGGAGTATAACCGAATAACTACATGCTAATGAGCTTGAAACCGATATTGATTAAAACTTTGCAAGTTAGTTTATAAGATTTTAGAAAAAGTGGGATTGCTTCACAGAAGCCAAAATAGTTTTATTAATAATAAATCATACCAAACCAACTATATCTTTGCTGACAACAAGGTAACTTCATTCACTATGGGTATGGGTACATAGTTTTTGACTTTGGCAAAATATTCAACAGAGTGTCATGCGAGATTCTAAAAGAAACTATGGCACTGTGTGGGTGGCCTATATTATAATTAAATGGATGCAAAACTGATACACATTGTACCCAAAGGAAGTGCTATTAAATTGTCAACACCTCTTTATAGAAGGAAGAATTCCCAATAGTCTTGAAAGAGGTTGTGGTGAAGAAGATATCACTGAATTCTGGAATTTTAGTCAAATACAATCTTGAATCCAAAAAATAAAGGTTGGCGATAAACCATTTTCATTGTGTTCTTTTCATTTAGAGTTCACCCTGGTTATGACACAAAGATAATATGGGTCAATCTCTTGGATGACTTGTAATGGAACTTGAATGAAGATTTTTGTACTCTGATGTGTATTATACTGGATGATCTATGGGACTGCGGCAGGGGTGGGTTCCAACTTACCTCGCTGCTGATTTGTTTCTTCCCATGCCATGTGGGTGTGCCACATGGATGCGTGCATACACAAGTACAGTGCAACACCACCACCACCACCCAAAATGCTGAAAACAAAATGACAATGCATGGGCAGTGACAGAAACTTGGCTTCTGCACAAGTGCAGAAGAAATTTAAAAATAAAAAAAATAAAAATATGACTTAAAAAAAAGATGGCGGCACCCACAGATCAGCACCAACTGATTTGGTTTGATGACATCATTGTGGTGTCACCAGCAGGTCGCTACCAGATGGCTGAACTGGTTCAAACTGGGAGAAACCCATATATGAACTGGGGGCATTATTTTAAAGGAGGGTTGTTTCTCTCTCAATGACACTTCCAATAAGTAGAGATGGAGAATGAAAGATCGGGCCAACTGTATCTGATATATGGAATGCCACAGTGGTGACTCTTTTCTTGACAGGTTTTTAAAAAAAACATTTATATGATGCTTTATAATATACTGGTGGTGCTTAATGGTTGATGACTTCTCCTAGTTCTATAAGTGCTTGGAAGGGAGAGAACAGATTCAAGCTGAACGCAAGTAAAATAAAGTTATTATTGGCATATCAGGGTTGTCACTACCAATATTGTGTTTGGATAGGCAGTAACTACTCAAGATAGAGCAGATTCACAATCTTGGTGTCCTCTTAGACTAATAGCATCTCCAAGAACATCAGATGGGAGCTAGGGCTAAAGAGACCTTTGCTGTGCTGTGGCCAGTGTACTGTTTGTCACCCTACTGGTGCAGGAGAAGTTGCCAAAGATAATTCATGGCCTCATAACCTTCTGGCTGAACTTTGCAGTATTCTTTACATATGGCTCCCTTAAAGGTTATTTGGAAATTTCAGGATCCCACATTGCCACTGGCTCTCATAGACCGGAGCATGTAACATCAATTTTTCAGGCCCTATACTGGTTGTTGATAAATATATCAAACAACTCATCCTTTTCCTAAGAAATAGGTAAAATTCCCCCATCTGTTCTGCAAACATCTGTAAGCATGAGAATTTTAACTGAAGTGCTGATAATATTTTTCTTAAAGTGACAATGTCAAATGAGGTGTTCATATTTTAATTACCAGTTATTGAAGTATTTATAATTTAATAACTCCAAAAATAGTGTTAATAACAGAACATTCATCTTTGGAAATCTATATGCATTATTATTAGTCAAAACAAAAAATATGCATGTTCTAGTAAGATGAGGTAAAAATAAAAGAACAATGGGGAAAATGTGATGCGGGAAAGTATCTTCATCATATGATAACCACCCCGAGTCTGCAGAGATTAGCCACCCCGAGTCCGCGGAGAGGGGTGGTATACAAATTTGATTAATAAATAAAATAAATAAAGATAACACATTCAGAGATATCTGGTTTTCATTAGCTAAAATTACTGCTACACTTATGATAATCCGCTGTTGTCAACAGATCCACATTCTTTTTTTGAGAAACATGCATACTTCATATTGTCAAGTGTTGTACATTAATACAGTGATACATCTACTTAAGAACTGAATTTGTTCCGTGACCAGGCTCTTAAGTAGAAAAGTTTGTAAGTAGAAGAAATTTTTAACATAAGAATCAATGTAAAAGCAAATAATGCATGCAAAGCTCGGAATTTGGGTGGGAGGGGGAGGAGAAAGAAGAGGAGGAGGAAAGTCGCTGCTGAAGGAAGAAAGTGAGGTGAGGGGAATCAAAAAAATCCAAAACTTTAAGACTTAAAAAAAAAAGAGGGACTCTGAGGCGGCGAGGAGGAACCTCCCACTCCTTTGACCAAAAGGTGGCTGCTGCTGCTCTTGCTACCTGCTTCCTCTTCCTTCCCATGCTGACAGGCTCTCTTCTCCTCTCGCTTGCTCACTTTGTAGCTGGTGCCTTTCCTTCACTGAGATGACTCCTCAGTTTGGCCAAAGCTGAGTTGATCCAGCTGGGGCGAAACACACCCAGACATTCCAGGAGGCAACCTCACGCCGGGTGTATGGAAGGCAGCGCGAGGGAGTCACCACAGCGAAGTGGTTTATTCTCTCTCCAAGTGCCCAGAGAAAGGAAAATGCTTCATTCACTCTGGACTGCCAAAGCCTCCTTAAGTGCCACCGAAAGGCTCCTCTGGCAGCCCAGAAAAGCCCAAGATGGCCGGGATTAAATGGGGAATGGCAGGAAACTGTCCGGGCCTTCATGCTGCTCTCAAATTTCCTGGGAATTTTTTCCAGGCTCAGGTTCTTAAGTAGGAAATGGTTCTTCAGAAGAGGCAAAAAACCCACCCAGTTCTTATCTAGAAAAGTACTTAAGTAGAGGCGTTCTTAGGTAGAGATACCACTATAATGTGAAAAATCAAGTGAAATAAATAAATATTACCCATAAGAAAGAAAAAGTTATTTCCAGTTTCACTGCCAATTTTCAAAATTAATAAATGAGATATTATATGAAATTTTTTTGGCACTGAGTATGTAAGCATAACTGTAACTCTTTTCATGTAAAACTTCCCATGAACAAAGTCCATGCAGTGATGGGAAAATAGAATCAGGTTGCTAACACTGCCTCCGCTTCCACTACTAACTCTTTCTCATCAATATTGATGAATTTAACTGAGTCCACTTTTCCTATAAGAAACTTCTCCAGATGTGTGGGTTTTAATATTCCATGTTTCTTAACCATTGCTGAAAATTCTGAACAATTAATCTCCACACATCTGAAAAATGCCCAAATTGAGAAAAGCCAACATAGATATTTGTATGAAGAAAAGCAGTTGCTGTTATGAAAGTGACCAGCATGATGTACAAAGCATTTTTATTTTTTTAAAAAATCTACTAACACTAAAAAATGTTAAATGTCATAACAGATATCTGTTAGGTAATATTTGGGGCCTGGAGCAATGAAAGGTTGAATTTTATTGCTATTATTTGAACAAACTTTTTAAAAAATGTCAAAAAGATGTTAAAGGCTACATAATCTCATGGCTCTGTGTATGTGTGTGTGGTGTTTTCGTAGATTTTCACGGGTATAAGTATGAAGGTCTTGGCATATTCGTATTTCTTCCCATGTAAGTTTCAGAGATTTCTGGCGACGTTTTGATGAGGTGCCACTCATCATCTTCAGGCTGGTGCTTCTGTCCTTGTGTTCGCCCTAGCACAATTTACCATGGAAATAGAAACCAACAACCAACTTCCCTTTCTGGATGTCCTAATCTACAAAAAAACCCAATGGATCCGTAAGACACACCATCTACCAGAAAAAACCCACACCAACTGCCACTTAAATGCACAATCCCACCATGAGCCTGCACAGATCAACTCTGTAGCCAAGACCCTCATCTCCAGAACCAAACGCCTAGCTGACAAATACCATCTAGAAACTGAATTACACAGTCTTACAAATGTATTAATTTCCAACAGATTCCAAAGAAAAGCAATCACCAACCTAATTCAAAAGGGGACATCCTCCCAAGAACCAAAACACAGAACAGGACTATAGCATCGCCCTCCTCCCTTACATTATAGGCACCACAAATAAAATCAGCAAAATTCTCCACAAACACATCAAGACAGCCTTTGGCACTGACCAAAAAATAACCAACATCTTAAGAAACCCCAAAGACAATATCCACCTAGAAAACGAAGGAGTCTATGAAATACTATGTAAAATCTGCCCAGACAACATATATTAGACAAACTCTTAGGAGAGTAAACGCACGCATTGCAGAACATAAGAACGCAGTGAGAAAAGAAGAAAAAACTTCATCCCCTCTCCTCCCTCAAAACTACAGGACATGAAATTGACTTTGAAAGAAGTAAATTAATTTCCAAAACTGAACACTCCAACAAAAGAATAATCATGGAAGCCATTGAAATAGAGAAACACCGCCACAATATGAATAAACATGACGACACCTCCTGCCTACCAGGCATCTGGAAACTAGTCTATCAACAAACATATCCCAGCCACGAAAATGACACCAGGCCCAGAACAACACAGGACACCATCACCAATCAACCTCACCAGACCCAAACACACACACACACACACACCCTACAGACAAAATACAACCACCACCCAGAAGCCAATCCACAGCAGCACCTCCAACTGCTGCACTCCCCTCCGACACGCACACAAAGCAAAGTGGCACACACCATAAACATATGGTCAAACCACAAACTCACAGCCAAAACCCAGGATGTTACACCATAGACAAACCTTAAAAACAACTGACTAGTCTGTAGGCTCCAACTGCCACAACTACTCAGGATATCACCCCTAATCCGCAAACATCAACTAATCTGCATATTGCATCAATTATTCAAGGTGTTACCCCACCAACTAATGAGGAAGTTTCAGCACAGCTTGCAACAGCTGAGCCAGATCTCCACACCCAGCCACCAGTATTTATAGGGGGACAGCAGCTTGTATGTATGTACGCATGCATCTCAAATAAGAAAAATAGTTTTCTTTCTGATTTCATTGGAAAATTTCAAAAGTGATAAAACAAGATATTTGAACAGTCTTTGACACTGAGTGTTTAATTACTATAGTTGATATATCTTGGAGTTCAAACAAGCTGACAAATTCACATTTGGCACAAAGCTGACTAACACTCAACCTCATATCCAAATGACATCCCAGAATATCAGCAAGAGACCGCAAAAGTGAGGAAGGGAAGACGATGGAAAGAATGAAGAAAACAGACAACCAGAGGCCTGCATAATATTAAGATGCTCTGGGGGCTATGACAGGAATGAAACTGTCATCAGGTCAAGGGCTTCACCAAGCTTTATATAGCACGTCAAAGGTTGCACTCCAAAAATGGAAAAGCCAAGGATCATTTTTGAGAATTTTCAAGAGATTTAAGGGCAAAATGAATTCTTTCAAAACAGTTCAAGGTATCTATTTTGCATTTTAAATCCACAAGTTCTAGAAAGATTACCATTTTTTGATCCCAGCCATGGTAGAATGTGCCCCAGAGCCACGAAAAAAAGATGCTAGTTGGTTGTACACAGTCCTAGGTTGCAATTTGTTTACTTTACTTGGAAAAATATTCCTCTCAGAGGAAAACCAGGATGCTATGTTATGTTTCTTTTCCAGATCCTCAAGGTACAAGGGTCGCCCAGAAAGCAATGCACCACATTTTTTTTCTCAGCCTACAGTAATGGTACAAATGCAAAACTTTAGATATACATTATTTGAATTGTTAGGAATGCATGTGTAAATTTTGCGTTTCTTCAGACAGTGTAGCTGCAGCAGTGTTTCGAAATGGCATCTGCAAGTGATGTACTTTACAAGCAGCATGTCGTCATTGAATTTCTCACTGGAGAGATAGATATTGTTGGAACATTCACAAACGTTTGTGTACAGTTTATGGAGAATCTGCAGTCAACAGAAGTACGGTTAGTCGTGGAAGACATTTTGAGGATGACGAAGAGGTGATTCGCATAGTGTAGAAATGGCTTTGTGACCAGAACTAGGAGTGAAACCCACAGGGCACACACCCCCTTGTGTCTCACTGGAAGAAGGCCATAAAACAGAATGGAGATTACATGGGAAAATAGGGAGTATAGAAGAAACATCATTCTTTCTTGTGTGTAAGTTTCATTGTATTCAATAAATAATTGATCAAAAAAATAATATGTGGTGCATTACTTTCTGGGCGACCCTCATACTTAGTCTGTGTTCTGCAGTAAATCTCAGGCAGATCAAAATAATTTCTGACCAAAGAGAGACATCTTGCTCTACTCTCACATCCTTATTGTGTGGTATGAGCAGGGATGGGCTACTGCCTGGATGGGGGGAATGCAATGGGGTAGCAAAAATGGAGCGCCACCTCAGAGCACCCAATTTTCACTGAAAGATGTTGAAAGAAAATGCAGGACTTCCTGCATAAGCCACGCCCACAGTGTGGTAGTAAAAATTTTGGTAGCCCATCACTGGTCATAAGTGAGTGGGCTGAAATGAGGGTTTATGAGGTGGAGAATCCCTATCAGAGAGATCTTCCAGTGTGAACTGGAGGAAGAGGCAGTTTCCAGGTTATTTGTGGCAGAGCAAATCAACTTTGTGGTCCTATCCTGTTTGTGTTGGAGGCACATTTTAATGTTCTACTGGGTTGAAAGGGTCAGCTGGTGACCGAGGGAACAGAAACGTTGTCCATTTTAAATATATCCTTTAATGTTGCACTGTCACAAACGTCATTTAAAATTATAAAAGAGCTTCTGGTTTTATTTAGATTTCTTTATTTAAAAATAAATGAAACAATATTTAAAAGTATGCAAAACTCCTACAAACTCAGCATGTTTCTGATGTTATACACTTATAAAACTGATTTTATATTATTGCTATACTAAAATATACTTTGGAAAAAACCCATTTTTATTTGAAACTCAATATAACATTTACAATAATATTTAACAGTTTCTTACAAACATGGTAACTAAAGTTCTGTGAGAAACAAAGCATGGATTTTTATAGTCATGCAATTAATCTTGCAATTTCAAGAAGAATAAGAAGTAAACACGTCCTCAATGAAAACTGGCAAATCTGCATCTGTAAGAAAATAATGATAGGTTTATACTATCATTATTTGTCAATCACCAAATTGGTACATTAGCTGAAAATTGATTAATAGAATGATTTATTCCTAGCATATCACTGGAATATGGGATCTGAATTATGTTCTGTGTTACAGAATGAAGACAATTATGAAGCCATAATTCAACATTTCAATATTACGTTCACCATGCCTAGCCACAGTTATTATTTTAAAAATTATAAGAAGCTTGTTGAAAGCTGGGTTGTATTCCATTGAGCAGTTTTCTTGAACAAGCCCGGTGAATTGAATACTAACCTCAGCAAGACCATCTGAATAGAAGTCATCAATGCATGATGAAAAAAATGATTCATTTTTCATGACATAATTACAAAAAAATTATAAGCAACATGAGTTCTTAGACTGAATCTGCATGGGCAGAACAAATTGTTGAGAATAAGCTGGCAGGTTCCAGACTTATAAGTTGGTGCAATCAAAATGATTAAATAAGGTAAGTCTAAGTGTTTTGTTAGGCAACCCAAATTTTCTATTCTGTCTTGCAGAATAAACTGGTGCAGAATCAGTTGAGTAAGACCAATCAGAAGATAATTAATACATCAGTTTAACTGTGATGGCAAGGGAAAAATCATTTGGCTAGCTCTTAAGAATACAGTAATACCTCATGATACGAACTTAATTGGTGCAAGGAGGAGGTTCGTAAGATGAAAGGTTCGTAAGACGAAACATTGTTTCCCATAGGAAACAATGTAAAGTCAATTAATCCGTGCAACCAAAACCCCCCCCGCAAAAAAACGGCTTTCGGCGACTGCTGGGAAGCCGCGCGGCTGTTTTAAAAGGTGACAGCCGGCCTGGGGGGCTTCCCAGCACCCCCCTAAACCCCGAACCCGGGTTCAGGGGGTGCTGGGAAGCCCCCCAGGTTGGCTGCGACCTTTTAAAACAGCCGCGCGGCTTCCCAGCTGTCTCCCGAAGCCGAATGCCAAAGCCGAACTTCCGCATTCGGCTTCGGGAGACAGCTGGGAAGCCGTGCGGCTGTTTTAAAAGGTCGCAGCCGGCCTGGGGGGCTTCCCAGCACCCCCCGAACCCGCTGCGACCTTTTAAAACAGCCGCGCAGCTTCCCAGCTGTCTCCTGAAGCCGAACGCCAAAGCCGAACTTCTGCGTTCGGCTTCGGGAGACAGCTGGAAAGCCATGCGGCTGTTTTAAAAGGTCGCAGCTGGCCTGGGGGGCTTCCCAGCACCCCCGAACCCCGAACCCGGGTTCGGGGGGTGCTGGGAAGCCCCCCCAGGCCGGCTGCGACCTTTTAAAACAGCCGTGCGGCTTCCCAGCTGTCTCCTGAAGCCGAACGCCAAAGCCGAACTTCCGCGTTCGGCTTCGGGAGACAGCTGGGAAGCCGCGCGGCTGTTTTAAAAGGTGACAGCCAGGCTGGGGGGCTTCCCAGCAACCTCCCGAACCGAACCCGGGGTTCAGAAAAATTTTGTCTCTTCTTACGAACTTTGTTCGAGTTACGAACCGGCGTTCGGGAGGCTTCTGGGAAGCCCCGCCGCCCGGCTGTCACCTTTTAAAACAGCCGCGCGGCTTCCCAGCAGTCTCCAAACGCCGGTTCGTAACTCGAAAAAAGTTCGTAAGAAGAGGCAAAATTTTTCTGAACCCCGGGTTCGTATCACGAGTTGTTCGTAAGACAAGGGGTTCGTATCTTGATGTACCACTGTAGAACTCATCATATTACTCTTAGTAATAGTACATATCTAAAGAAAAGAATCAATATAATAAAAATAAACCTTAGAGCAGAATGGATAGAATGGAAATAAAAGATTATTTGCTCTACTGAAGAAACAATAGAATGTTTGCAAAAAACATGGAAGTCTGAGAATTTGGATACAAATTGGGATTCAAAATTGGGGTGGGCTTCAAAAATTTTAGCAAGGGATTCTCTGCCCAGTTGCCGGCTAGGTATTGTCATGGTGGGCATGGTCTAATCGGCATCCTGCACCATGGTAGGGAGCAAAGGATTTTTTTTGCTCTCCCTGGCTCCAGAGGCTTTTCTCCAGCCTCCGGGAAGGCAAAAACAGCTTCTCCAGGATCCAGTGGTCCTTCCCGAACTTCTGGTAGGCCCATTTTTTGTCCTTCTTGAGCCTCTGAGAATGCCCTGCACTTACCTGCATCTGAAATGGGCTGCATGGGGACTCCTACAAGGCAAAGGGTGGAGTGGGTTGGGCAATCAGGAGTGGGATTTGGGGGTTCTCCAAAGTGCACAGAATCTTAGCTAGAGGTTCTCCCAAACCCCTGCAAACACCCATCAGCCCACCCCTGATTACAACCAATGAAGGGCTACCAAAATTTTTACTACCACACTGTGGGTGTGGCTTATGCAGGGCGCTCTGCATTTTCTTTCAACATCTTTCAGTGCAAATTGGGTGCTCTGGGGGTGGCTCCATTTTCGTTACCCCACTGCATCCCCCCCAATCCGGGCAGTAGCCCACCCCTGCCCACAAAACCCAAAGAATTAAACAATTTGTTCAACAGCATTATTGGCAGAAAGTTTAGAACAGCCAGTACCAACTGGGGATGATGAAAGATATTCAAATGTTATTACATAAATTACAAAGCAAACATTTAATTAATGTTGAGTGTTATATAATAAATTATGAATAAAAAGGTGAATGTGAGGAAGTTTGTATTTATCAAAAGTTAAACCAAAGCATGCAATGGGAGGTAATTGTATGTTCCTTGTAATATGTTAAGATTCTTTTTGTTTTATGTCAGAGTTGAGTCCAAGCTGATTTTAATAAGCAGTCAGTTCACCTTTTGTATCATTGCCTTCTTATAATTGTACAACACAGTGTGCCTTGTTGAGTTGTTTTTTGAAGCTTTAAACAAATAAATACATAAAAGAAATCCCTGTGAAATCTAATACACAGACAATACCATGGACACCCACACACCCATGTTCATCCACTAAAGTAAGGGTTGTTAAAACACTGGGAACTTGAAGACATACAATACCAAAATACCTATTACTATTATTATTATTAGGCAAGCTTCTTGCTAAATAAATTGGATGCAGGCCATCAAAACTGTCTACCTTCTGGTGCAATTTCAGAGAAAACACACTTTGTACAGAATTCTCTCTCTCCCTATGTTTCTTTCAGTCAGCCAATTCATTCTGAAACTTCTTTCTGTCTTTTTTCTCCCTTCCTCCTATACTTGTGTCATTCCAACATTTTTCATTGCTCTTCATTGCCAGCTTATCCTCCCTAAATCCTGCATTCTCTTCACAGCCTTTGATTCACAATCCCCCCCACCCCCATAGCACCACGAAGCAGTGGAAGTGATGTGTCGGTGTCTGGAGGCTGTTGGGGCCTGGATGGGTGTCAACAGACTCAAACTCAAGCCGGATAAGACGGAGTGGCTGTGGGTTTTGCCCCCCAAGGACAATCCCATCTGTCTGTCCACTACCCTGGGGGGGGGAGTCATTGACCCCCTCGGAGAGGGTCCGCAACTTGGGCATCCTCCTCGATCCACAGCTCACATTAGAGAACCATCTTTCAGCTGTGGCGAGGGGGGCATTTGCCCAGGTTCGCCTGGTGCACCAGTTGCGGCCCTATTTGGACCGGGACTCATTGCTCACAGTCACTCATGCCCTCATCACTTCGAGGTTCGACTACTGTAATGCTCTCTACATGGGGCTATCTTTGAAAAGTGTTCGGAAACTTCAGATCGTGCAGAATGCAGCTGCGAGAGCAGTCATGGGCTTACCTAGGTATGCCCATGTTTCACCATCACTCCGCAGTCTGCATTGGCTGCCGATCAATTTCCGGTCACAATTCAAAGTGTTGGTTATGACCTTTAAAGCCCTTCATGGCACTGGACCAGAATATCTCCGAGACCGCCTTCTGCCGCATGAACCCCAGCGACCGATCAGGTCCCACAGAGTGGGCCTTCTCCGGGTCCCGTCAACTAAACAATGTCGGTTGGCAGGCCCCATGGGAAGAGCCTTCTCTGTGGCGGCCCCGACTCTCTGGAACCAACTCCCCCCAGAGATTAGAACTGCCCCTACTCTCCCTGCCTTCCTTAAACTCCTTAAAACCCACCTCTGCCGTCAGGCATGGGGGAACTGAAACACCTCCCTGGGCATGTTCAATTTATACATGGTAGGTTTGTATGTGTGTTTGTAAGTAAATGGGGTTCTTTTTAAATCTTCTTAAATATTCTAAATTATTTAGATTTGTTATGATTGCTGTATCTTGTTGTGAGCCGCCCCGAGTCTGCGGAGAGGGGCAGCATACAATATATATATATATATATATATATATATATATATATATATATATATATATATATATATATATATATATATATATATAATAAATAATAAATAATAAATAAATGAATGAATGAATGAATGAATAAATAAATAAACAAACAAACAAACAAACAAACAAACAAACAAACAAACAAACAAACAAACCACATATTTCGGCTGCAATGCATCCATTTCTGCTTTTTCCTTCATAGTGGTAACTTCCTCATTATCTGCACTGTTATTCCTTTTTATTCAGTTTTTACTGCATCCGAGTTTCTCTTCCTTTATAATTAAAACATTGCCCACCAGTCTAAACAATGCTTGATTCTCCCAGTGTCAAGAATAAACTTAGTTCAGACTTCTTTTATTAAGCAATTGCTATTCTAGAAGCATCCATCAGACTGCTGCCAACCATCACTTGATGTTAAACATCTCTGAACTGTCCTCCAAATGCAAATGAAGATATCTGATAACAGTGAATGAGTGAATTTAGTAAAATTATATTGCACGTGGAATATTAGATTTTGGAATGCTTTCTTAATTGGATGGCAAAACCCAAAGCCAAAACTCTCTGAGGAAAATAATCCAGGCAAATAAAGGTCTGGACTAGAATATTTCATTCTGGTGTGCTAGTTTTCTACCTGCAATATTTTATTTTGTGTTGTAGTAGAAAAGTATTTAATCATGGGATCTGCTACATAAATTCTGAATAAGTAGTCAACAGTTCACAATTTGCACACTATTTTATATGGCCATTAGTATATTTTCCAAGATCCAGATGAGGCTAATACTAATACCAGATGTAAATATTTAAATGTTACCATTAGTGATGGGTGAACCTAACCCGCACAATTCGGGTCCGTACTGAATTTTGCAGTGTTTGGTATGTTGAACATGAACCTGAAATTTTTTCAAACTTCGGGCAAAGTTTGGGGTCATGTTCGGCGTTTGGAGCTTTGACATCACAGGCAGGCTGCTAAGGACGCCAAGGTGATCACTTCCTGGATTCCATGGAATCCAGGAAGTGATCACCTTGGCGTCCTTAGCAACCTGCCGGTGACGTCAAAACTCCGCCCCCAGAATCTCTTCGTGGGAGGGATTCCCCGTTCGGGTTCAGTTCGCGTTCGGCCGAATTATGCGTAAAGTTCATCCGAACTTGCCGAACCCGAACACCGTTGGGTTCGCCCATCACTAGTTACCATGTATGCATCCTGTTGAAATTACCTTATTTTCATATTTGTAATACTTTACTGTTCTACTTAATCCGGGTTTAAACATTTTAGTGTGTCTATTTGAAATATAAATATGAATATAAGATTAAGACAATAAATCCAGAGAAAAAACACAATTTGTATAATTGTAGATAAAATCTATGTGCAATTTATACTATAATCTATTTTATTTTATCAGAAAATGAGCTAGCTCTGATTTGTATTGTTTCAGGTTGCACTGGACTACCGTTTTTTTCAGAGTATAAGATGCACCTTTCCCCCCTAAACGAGGCTGAAAATTTGGGTGCATCTTACATTCCAAATGTAGCTTTTCGGAAGTTTTTTTTTTACCCAACCCTAAAGAGATGTTAACAATCTTCCCAGCTCTTTCCTGGCTTGCAGGCTTGTTTTTGTTGCTACTCCTTCCAAATATTTTATTTCAGCCCTAACAAGGTGCTAACAATCTTCCTGGCTTGCAGGATCTTTTTTCATTGCTACTCCAAAGAATATTTTTTCCCCTATGTCATTGCAAGCTTGTTTTGATTTGCTACTACCTCCAAAGAAGGTTTTTTTCTCCAGCCCTAACCACGGGATAAAATAATGTGCTGAAGATGATCAGACTAAGGACACTACCCAGATGAATATCTGGTGGGTAGATTTCCCCCCCTATTTTTTCCCCCTATTTTCCTGCCCCAAAACTAAGGTGTCTCTTATATTCCAAAAATATGGTAATTATATCATTGAGGAAAAGAATTATCAGGATTCAAATTTAAGTTATCAGACTGTAGCCTTTTCTGTTGGACTCCTAAGATTTTGTAGAGAATACCAAATTATTATTTCCTCTGTCATCTTATGAAGTAACATCCAGAAATAGTTTTACCTCTTTACTTGCTATTTGTATGAATTAGTATGTCGTTCCTGTCAATGACTACTTCAGCTTTAACCACAACAATACATGAGTACACAAATAATAATAATAATAATAATAATAATAATAATAATAATAATAATAATAATAATTTATTAGACTTGTATGCTGCCCCTTTCCGAAGACTCGGAGCAGCTCACAACAAATACAAAGCACAAATCTAATATTAAAAATAATTATAAAAACCCATTATAAAACAGTCATACCAGCCCCATACATAAAATGAAACAGCTAAGGCTCAGTTATGTCCCCCAAGCCTGGGGGCATATGTGGGTTTTCAGTAGTTTGCAAAAGGCAAGGAGGGTGGGGGCAGTCCTGATATCCGGGGGGAGTTGATTCCAGAGGGCCGGGGCCACCACAGAGAAGGTTTACAGTAAACCACTCCAAATTCAATTGCAGAAAATATGACTTCAGCGACACAAAGGTCAATGCCTGGAATGTGCTACCTGGCTCTGTGGTTTCATCCCCCAACCCCCAAAATTTTAACCTTAGACCATTCACTTCACCCCATTCCTAAGAGGTCTGTAAGGGGCATGCATAAGTGCACCAGTTTGCCTACCATCCCTGTCCTAATGTTCCCTTTTATTCATATCCATTTCATGTATATATTATTATAAGTATTTGAGAAATAAATAAATAAAGAAACAAACAGACAGACAGACAGACAGACAGACAGACAGACAGACAGACGAACAAACCATTCCAGCTAATGGCCAACCTTGATTTATTCTCAGCTTTCCCCCTGCGTTTATTTCATTTCATTTAGTATAGCACAAAGCAAGCAGGTGGAGAACAAACTTTATGTTTGCAATTAAAGCCTAACCAGACTCCTGCCAGGGGGAAAAAAGCTGATGGGAGGGAGGGAAACTTGTTGTGGGGAATTCTTTTATAATGCAATAAATGTCAGCAGGGTTCTCTTATTCATGTGACAAAAGTCTCTTGTGAGATGCCCATACCAAAAATCTCAAGGGGGAAAAGCACTTCACTTAAGAGTTACTGCCTACGCCATTAAATTCAATCTAATAGATTATACAACACTGCATTCTTCTTAAGCAGCTAGCAATATTTGAGCCAGTTCCCAAGAATTTGCTACTTACCAGAACAAAGAGCTGAAACAATGGTGGTGGGATACTGATTGTGAAGAAGGTAAAACACTTCTTAGGCTTATTGAAATCTTTTCAAGTCATAGGAAGCCTCACAAGGCCAAGTGCTTTTGATAACACTAGGGCAGATTAAGAGCCTCTGAATACGTAGAGGAGGCAGAAATGGACAAAAAACAGCCTCCAAGGTTTGATCTTGGCCCCGATACCTTCATCTCAGTTACCAAGAATGTGTTTTTTTTCTGTGCACATAGTGCTCTCTACCTGATCAATGATTTCCTCTTTTTGATCCTGTATTTGCTTTAAAAGAAAACTGCTCCAATCTTTATCAGTGCTGACACCAGGGGTACAAACAGTGCAGCTTGAGGGTACATTAAAGTTTCCATATTTCTAAGGTAACCATTGAATTTCTTAAAACTTCCTCAAGACCCTTCAAATTATGTCACTTTGTTCTGTTTTGCAAGAATTTAGAAAGTGAAACAAATACACAGGAAAATGGGGTAGTGAGATAACTATAGTATAATACTTCTATCCCCCTCCCCCATTATTACAGTTCTTTCCCCACCTAGAGATCTCTGCTCTCAACTCATGAAAAGTGAATGCAGGAATTCTCTGAAGATACTTTTCTTTGAGAATGGGTGTTAATATATTCACAACATGCTTACAATTAATATTAATGAGAATTAATATACTCAAACACAGACATACCATTTGTTTCCCCCACTTAATGTTGTACATTTGTTGTACATTTTTTGTTGTAAGCCACCCTGAGTACCTAGGGAGTTGGGTGGCATAGAAATATAATTAAATTAATAAAATAAATAAATTTGTCTCAAGATCCAATAACTTTGGGGGTGGGGACTTGATCATCACTTGTTTAATCACAGACAAGTATGGAGAAATCTATCCTTAGCCAGGGCCACTGGCTAAATCCCTCCCCAGCTCACAATTCCATCTATTGTGGAATTGTCCAATACTTCCAAGTATTGGAAAACATGGGGCATAATTGTATGTAAGCAATAGAGGACATTGCATTTTAGCAATAGCAATAGCACTTAAACTTATATTTGCCACTAGGTTTGGGGCAATTAGACTCTAGCCCCCTGGCCAACAAATGATATGTATGTTTGTTGTCTGAGTGGGAATGCCTGACTTTTAATATAACTTGGGATTTTAGATTAGATCAGTTAATTGAAATTAATTGGACTTAGGACATTTGTATTGTATTGTTTTTTCTATTATATGTTGTAAGCCACCTTAAATCCTCGGGGAGGGGCGGCATATCAATCAATCAATCAATCAACCAATCAAATAAACAAACAAACAAACAAACAAATAAATATCGCTTCACAGTGCTTTACATTCATCTATAAGTGGTTTATAGAATCAACATATTGCCCCAACAATCTGGGTTCTCATTTTACTGACCTCGGCAGGATGAAAGGATGACTCAAACTTGAGCTGGTGAGAATCAAACTGCTGGCAGTCAGCAGAATTAACCTGCAATGCTATATTCTAACTACTGTGCCACTATGACTTTTTAATATTTTTAACAGAAAACAGTAGTTGGGTTGAATAGGCACAGGATATAACTGACTAGCAATCTGTTCTTTAACTCCCAACCCATTATTTGCTCAGAATCCTCTCTGTTTTGCTAAATGCTAAAATCTGAAATTATTGCAACCTGGATTTTAATTACAGCTCAAACAATGTCACTTATAAACTATATTTTGTCAGATCACCAATAATCCATCCTCTGAATATCGGTTCAATTACTAAATTTATTACCCTAAAATCATCAACTGCTTCTATTTCTTCTCCAACCATCCTGATTTTCTGTCCAACCATATTTTCTTCTTCGCCAAGCTCAGATACTAGATACATTTCACAAGATCAGTTTCAGAGACCAATAACAACAGAGCTGAGGTTTCCTTTTTGAGTTTTAAATTAGACCATGCTCCTCTATTCATGTCAGGGATAAGACACCTATCCCTGATACGTTCTACACCTAACCCCAAAAACTTTAACCTCAGACTGTCTACAGTCAACCTCTCCCCGTTTCTAAGAGGTCTGTAAGGGGCATTGCAAAGCGCACCATTGTGCCTACCGTCCCTGTCCTACTTTCTTATTGTCTTTTGTCTTTTATCATTACTTTAAATCATTACTTTTTCTAATCTTATGTTTATAGAAACTAAAATAAACAAACAAATAAATAAACAAATATTGGACCAGAATATCTCCGGGACTGCCTTCTGCCGCACAAATCCCAGCGACTGGTTAGGTCCCACAGAGTTGGCCTTCTCCGGGTCCCGTCAACTAAAAAATGTCATTTGGCAGGACCCAGGAGAAGAGCCTTCTCTGTGGCAGCCCCAACCCTCTGGAACCAACTCCCCCCAGATATCAGAGTTGCCCCCACCCTCATTGCCTTTCGCAAGCTCCTTAAAACCCACCTCTGTCATCAGGCATGGGGGAATTGAAATTTTCCCTTCCCCCTAGGCTTATAGAATTTATACATGGTATGCTTGTATGTATGATTGGTTCTTTAAATTGGGGTTTTTTAGATTATTTTTAATATTAGATTTGTTTACATTGTCTTTTTTATTGTTGTTAGCCGCCCCGAGTCTTCGGAGAGGGGCGGCATACAAATCTAATAAAAACAAATAAACCAATAAACCAATAAACCAATCAATCAATCAATCAATCAATCCCTCTGTGATTAATTGAAGTAGAGTGCTTCCAAATGGCTGAAACTAATTTTTCTCTGTGGTTAGCCTCCTTATCACTGAATATTAGAGATCTACAGGATAGACCCCCAACATTCACCTTCTGGGAACATACTTGCAAGTTTCCCAAGTATTGAGGTTTCCTATGGACTGCAATCAGAGGGTTTCACTTACAGGTTTCCCTAAGCTCCTGTAATGAAGGGAATGGACTGCAATCAATCTGAAGTGAGGGGCAGCAAGCTTATTTTCATAACTGCCCTTTTGCCAGTTTCAATGACAAGGTGATTAAACAATGAAGGAAATCTGAATCTCAGTCTTGATAACCTGGCTTTAGTGTCTCAATTCTATCTGCAGAAATATATTTCCAAAAATCCTTTTGACTATTTTTCTTATCTTTCATCTATAGAGATAATAAGCAGCATTTTTATTTCCATGTTTTAAAAAAAGAATTAGGATAATTCTGGCCCATCATTCCTACCTTGATTCCTCCCCCCACCCCCTTCACCTTATTGTTCTGTCGAGCTCTCTGGTGGAATCCTCCCAAAAATGCACAGATACAATTTCAGACACACACACGTTTGAAAATTCAAAACAATGTTCTTTATACCGAAAATGCAAATAAACAGAGTACTGTACTCTGTTTGTATAGGAAAGAGCACTCGTCTCCAAACAAACTGGTAATTTGTACAAGTCCCTTATCAGTTCTGTGATACTTAGCTTGCAGCTGTGACGCAATTCACAGTCCTTCTTCTTTCACAAAGTGAAACACACTTTGCTCTGGTTTAGTTTCAAAGCGGGGAAAAATCAGCACACAAAGATCAAAGTCTGCAAAGCAGTCATGAAACACAAAGATCAGATCATCCTCCACAATGGCCAAACCCACAGGCTGCTATTTATAGCAGCCTCACTAATTACCACAGCCCCACCCAACCACAGGTGGCCTCATTTTCTTTGATAATAATATCTCTGTTGTTGCTGCCTATGCATCGCTCTCCACATGCGTGGCTGTATCATTAACTCTTGTTCTGAATCCAAGGAGGAGCTAGATAATTGATCTCCTTCTGAGCTGTCTGCCACACTCTCCTCCTCCCTGTCACTCGTGGCTTCTTGGTCAGAGGAGCCTTCATCATCAGATTCCACCGGGGGCAAAACAGGCCTGCATCATGTGGATGTCTCCCCCACATCCACAGTCCTTGGGGCAGGAGCTGGGCCAGAGCTAACCACAACACTTATAGGGTTATGATATCTCCCCTCCAAACTAGAACAATTTTCAAAAGGAAAAATGAAATTTGTTTTCTCCGCCCCATTACCAAACCATTTTTAGTGATCTATCCCAATGGGAAATCTTTTTCTATTTTGAATTCTAAGCCAGGCTATTTTTCTATTTGAAAATTAAATACTTTATTGACTACAGGGAGAAATGCAAATTTGTTTTTAAATAAATCCTTTAAACAATGTAGCTTGCTGGCAACTATTAAAGAATGGGTGTGTGTGTGAGAGAGCTTTTGGCTTCATGTTCAGCAATTATTTTCCTCTCCCTCTCACCTCCCTCCCACCATTCCACATTGATGGTCTACCTAAATGGTGTGGATCCTGGACAAACCCAGATAAACGTGAAGAGGATTTTTCCCCTGCCCCCATCTTTCTCTCTCTTGTTCTGCTTCTATCTCATGCTCTGTCCTGTATTTCATTATCATGTTGCAGTATTTTTCCCTGTTGAAACATAGATAGGTGACTGACAATTATTGTCCTTTCCTAAAATCTGTCTACATTCTCTTCCTCTCTTCCTCTTCCTCCCTCCCTCTCTTCCTTCCCTTCCCCCAATATTTTAGAAACAAAAATGGACATAATGTAGACAAGGACCTCTTTGGTGTCTTGATCACATTACATGTGTTAATCAGTTCATCTCTGCTCAAATATCTGTTTTATCCCCAACATAGGTATTTTTTTGTATTTCCTCTGTAAGATGTTATCAGTACAAGCATCACCAAGGTACATAATCAGACCTAATTATTTATCCATCTGTTGTGGTTCAGCCTGAGGCTGCTCAGGGACCGGCTGTGTCTCTGCTGGCTCCATGCCCGGAGGAGGATGACAGCGAAGAGGAGGTGGCTGAACAGTTGGACGGGGGAGAGGAAAATCAGGAATGGGATGAAGGAGAACAGCAAGAGAGCCCCGGGGGGGGGGGGAGGGGGGTTCTCCCCAGCCAGTAGTTTGGAGTCATTAGGTGATGAAGCTCAAGCCATCATTGACATGCGGCAGAGAACAGAGACGGTCAGATCAAAGAAAGGAGCAATTAAAGAAGTATTATCAGCACTGAATTAGGAACAGCTAGGTTTGGGTGAGGTCCTCCTTAGCAGGGTTTAAAAGGCAGGCAAGCCCTTGAAGCCATGTGGAGTGTTATCAGTTTGGAGTTGCGTTATCCTGTCTTGTTTCTCGGCGTCTCTGTTCCTGGCTTGTGGCCCAGCAGCTTTGGAAGACCTGTGGGAGGTGTAGGTCTGCTATCTACAGCCTCGGCTTGGCAGCAAGAATTCTGTATTGCTGAATGGACTTTTGCCTTCGTGGATATATCTGAAGATACAGCATTTTCCTCTTTGTAAGGACATTTTCTGTTACCTGTGTTTTTCTTGAATTTTATAAAACTGCCTTTGCCTTTTACCAGTGTGTCTGGCTTCTCTTTTTGGGTTGGTATTGGCTTCTGGAGTGACCCAGACAGAACACCATCCTCTTCACAATGAAGTGGTGGTGCTGCTGATAGTAGTAGTGGTGGTAGTTGTAGTGGTGGTGGTGGTGGTAGTAGTAGTAGTAGTAGTATTAGTAGTAGTAAATCAGCAATTTTTTTCTATGCAAAAATTAAAATACATTTCCCACCTGGAAATAGTTTTGGATTTTTTTAAATAATTAAACAATTGATAGATTATGATCTGTAAATAAAGTTTCTAATGTTTTACACTTTTCAGTTTTATATTGTTAATCTCTTTTCTTTTCCCCACTGCCATCTTGTCCCTCACCATGCTAAAGTCAAATGGGCTGTAAGCTAATTTAAGAAAATTCTATCTTTGATTGCAATATTCTGACTTAGAACCAGATTACCTATGGGACCACCTTCTGCCTCATGTATCCCAATGACTGGTCAAGTCCCACAGGGTCGGCCTTCTCCAGGTCCCATCATCCAGGCAATGTTGTCTGGTGGGGACTAGGGGGAAGAGCCTTCTCTGTGGTGGCCCCGACCCTTTGGAACCAACTCCCACCAGAGATTTGCACCATCCCCATCCTCCTGACTTTTTGCAAGGCCCTGAAGACCCATCTTTGCTGTCAGGCATGGGGGCCTTGAGTGTCAAGAGCTAATTCCAGCTATGAATGGTTAAATTAGTTGGATGAATGTGGATGATTGTGTTTTTTAAGATAATGGGGTTTTAGAAATTTTTAGATTTGTAACATTATATTTCTACATGTTTGTATTTATTATCTTGTAAGCAGCCCTGAATCGGTCGAGAAGGGCGGCATAGAAATCTAATTAAATGATAAATAAAATAAAATAATTCTGGAAACATTGCATCACATTATAAATCCAGACTAGTGGTTGGTGAACCTCCTATTGAACAATTCCTTTCCTGATATGGAAGAAAATGAAATGAGGAAGGAGGATTAGGTTTAAAGATAAAGATAAAGATTCCTCTCACACATATGTGCTAGTTGTCCCCGACTCTAGGGGGCAGTGCTCATCTCCATTTCAAAGCTGAAGAGCCAGCACTGTCGGAAGGCGTCTCCTTGGCCATGTGGCTGGCATGATTAAATGCCAAAGGCACATGGAACGCTGTTACCTTCCCACCAAAGATGGTCCTTATTTTTCAACTTACATTTTTTACATGCCTTCGAACTGCTGGGTTGGCAGAAGCTGGGACAAGTAATGGGAGCTCAGTCCATTACACAGCGCTAGGAATTTAAACGGACGAACTGCCAATCTTTTTGATCAATAAGCTTAGCATCTTAGCCACTAAGCCACCAGATCCCTTTAGGTATGTTTACAACCTTGTAAATAATAAAGGAGGGATTTCTAAAAGAAATCTTGTGGGGGGGGGGTGAATGCCAGGAAAGTATTATGAGTTCTTTTCCTTCCTGTAGATGAATCTTACACATATTTTTTTTTTTTGAACAGTTTAAATGTTGTTTGTAAAGTTAAAGCATCAAAATGACCATATATTTCGTGGTGCTTAATAGGGGTGGTGCTCATTTCCTTTTCAAAGCCGAAGAGCCAGAGCTATCCGTAGACATCACAGAGGTCATGTGCCTGGCATGACTAATGCCAAAGGCGTGTGGAACACTGTTACTTTCCCACCAAAGGTGGTCCCTATTTTTCTACTTGTCTTTTTTACCTGCTTTCGAACTGCTAGGTTGGCAGAAGCTGGCACAAGTAACGGGAGCTCACCCCATTACTCAGCACTAGGGATTCGAACGACTGAACTGCCAAACTTTCGATCAGCAAATTCAGCATCTTAGACAATGAGCCACTGCATCAAAAAAAAAAAAAGTTTGGGGAAAATAAGGAAATCCTGTAACTTTCTCCAAACTATCACAAAAATAGACAGCAGATAAGCCTTTCAAAGGAGAATGGACCAAATATGGATAAGGACAATAGAAGAATCCATTTCAGTGGTCACTACTCATTGAACTTCAAGAGAAGTGTTCTCCATTCCTATCACAGGACTCTAAGCAATCTATTAAGCACAGAATAAAAAAAATGCAACAGGTTTCTTAAAAATGTCAGTCATATGTGGTTAAATTTGAGTTATAAAGGGGGCAGTGCACTGGCTCAGCATTTAGGACGCTGGAATTGTTGGCTGGAAAGCGGGCAGCCTGGGTTCAAGATCTCTTCCTCTCCCCACCTCCTACCCATCTAAAAGTTCAAAAGCATGCAAATGTGAGTAGATAAATAGGTACCACTTCAGTGGGAAGATAACACGGTTCCATGACATCATGCTGACCATATGACCATGGAAATGTCTTTGGACAGTGCTGGTTCTATGGCCTTGAAATGGAGATGAGTATCACCTCCTATATTTGACCACAACTAGCGGACTAAAATCTTCAGGGACTACTTTTCCTTTCACTTTTTTTAAATTATAGAGAAGTTAAGGACTTCTCTAGCAAAGGGACTTCCTTAAATTAAATACTTTTTTTTTCTGAATTCACATAGCTACCATGTGAGTACCCCATAAGAAAATTGAGGTGCTCACTCAAAATCTGAAGTGAGTATTGAACTTCTCCATTTAGATTTCCATTCACTCTTATATAATGAAACAATATTTCTCCCCAGATATCAGGCATTGCACAAGCTTCACACTTGCATTAAACAAATCACACTCACTTCCAAAGGAAATCACACCTCAGATTTAGCATTTCTTTAGTTACTTCATTTATATTTTTAATATGCCCACATCATTATTTCCTTCTTAACATTATTTTTCTTGGATACCAACATTTATTATTATTTATTAGATTTGTATGCCGCCCCTCTCCGCAGACTCAGGGGTGGCTCACAGCAGTGATAAAACAATATACAGTAACAAATCTAATATTAAAAGTCTCAAATAACAAATCTAATATTAAAATAATATTTATTTTATTAATAATATTTGTTGCATTTATGTCAATTCAAGTGTTCAACATAACGCCATACAGTTACATAAAATATTTCATCTAGAATTTCCTCACTTCAGTTTCATCTCTTCATCATTTCATCTCAAATATATTCATCACTTTTATTCTTAATTCTACTAACTGCTGGGAGCTGATGTTTAGCCCTTTTTACCCACTTCTAAACCATTTGCTTTAATTTCCATCAAACTTTTCCTCAATTTCTTGGTCTCTTTTAATCTCAATGATCCTTACTTTCTATGATTATATTTTTGCAAATATTTTAATTACACATCCTTACATACATTTGTTGTTGTTAGTTGTGAAGTTGGTGTCAGACCCATCATGACCTCGTGCACAACTTTCCTCCAGGCCTTCCTGTCCTCTACCATCCTCTGGAGTCCATTTAAACTCACAGCTACTGCTTCAGTGATGACATCCAGCCACTTCATTCTCTGCCGTCTCCTTCTTTTGCCCTCAGTCCTTCCCAGCATTAGGCTCTTCTCCGGTGAGTCCTTCCTTCTCATTAGGTGGCCACAGTATTTGAATTTCATCTTCAGGATCTGGCCTTCTAAAGAACAGTCAGGGTTAATGTTGGGCTATGAGACCTTTGACATACACTAACCAGAGAATTTTAACAGAGTGTGGATATGTGGTAAAGCCAAAGAAAAAGACACAGACTTAGTTATGCTTAATAAGTACTATTTACATATATACAAAACAGAAACAATCCATAACAAGCACTAAGCAAACACAAGCACTAAGCAAGTGCACTCCCCCCCCCAAGGCAAAGCAAAAGTGAATGAGCGATAAAGCATCATTGAGGGAAGGAGTACTGGCGCCCTCTTATGGCGAACCAGCCCAAAATATTTAAAGTGATAGTACAAGAGACTACAATAGGTAGTTTACAATGGCAAACCCTAACAACCATGTACCTTGTACTAACAGTTGATTTCCTCTAGAAATGACTGGTTTGATAGCCTTGAAGTCCAAGGGACTCACAAGAGTCTTCTCCAGGGCCATAGTTCAAAGGCCTCAATTCTTTGATGCTCAGCCTTCCTTATTGTCCAACTTTCACAACCATAAATCATAGCCTTGACTATGCGCACTTTTGTTGGCAGGGTAATTTCTCTGCTTTTTAGTATGCTGTCTAACTTTGCCATAGTTTTCCTCCCCAGGAGCAAGCGTCTTTAAATTTCTTGGCTGTAGTTACCATCTGTGATGATCTTGGAGCCCAGGAAAATAAAATCTGTCACTACCTCCATTTCTTCTTCATCTATTTGCCTGGAACTGAGAATGCTGGGAGCCATGATCTTAGTTTTCTAATGTTGAGGCATGTGTACATTCATGTTATTTAACGACTTTCATCCTCATTTTTCACAATAGTCATTCTCTTGTATATATATATATATATATATATATATATATATATATATATATACACACACACACACACACACACACACACACACACACACACACGTCCCATTGCACTTTATAGGCATCCTTTTCATGTTCCCCATTAGTATTTCTGCGGTGCCTTGTAACATAATCATTCTCAAATAGTTTCAAGCAACTTCTGCTAGTTATTACTTCTGCTGTCTTGCCTTTCATCCTGTTGGGAGATTAATGTCTTTTCTATCAGAATTCATATGCTCTCTTCCCACTGTTCTCAGGGATATTTCCAAATGCTCATGTGAATTGCTCTCTGGAATTTGAGTCTTATTTTTAAAGTACAACCATTATTTATGAGTTCTTTGTTATTCCTTTTTAAAAACAATCTACACTTTTTATATATTTGTTTTTATTTATTTGTAGAGCTTCTAAGCCACTTCAGTCAGACTGGCTCTGAATGGCATTCAATTTCCCATACAAATTAATGTTCTTTTAATTGTATTAGATTTTTAAAAATTAATTTATGTAATGTTCTTAATCTAAAAACATATTGAAATAAAACAACTATTTTCACAAATTAGTATTTGGTGAAGCTTTCGGTATGAATGGGGGTGGGTAATGCAATTAAGTGCTATGATAAATATAACAATAATGTTTGTTTTGATTTCATAGAGGGGGAAAAATCTATTTTTTTAGTGTTTTGCTAATGGAGAGCATAAGTAGATCATAAAACACTACATAAAAATAATTGTGATGAAATCGTATGCGTGATCACAGCAAGATTCCTTTTTGGCTATATTTATCAATGAACATATTTGTATGTAAATGAACTAAAGAAATCAAAACCAGCATCAAATTATAAATGTCTCAATATTGCAATTAATTTCACAATAAAATACCTAATTAAACAAAGATTCAAGAAAAATAATAGGCAAGGGAAATGAACAGAGCAATAACAGATGTTCCAGATATTGTTCCATTTATTGTTTCAGTACATCTGAAGTCTTAGTTGGTTGAATTGGAAGTGAGAATGTGTAGAAGGACTCTTCATAAAGTTTGAGAGATTAGCAATTTCCCTCGAGAAAGGTTTGGTTCAAAATAAGTTTTAACAATAAAGAGAACAATATTTGGAACACCTGTTTTTTACTTCTTGATTCCATTTAGAGTTCTTTTTACTAACCCCTTTGTCTGTTTTCCAGGGCACAGAAAACTAAGGATTAATAAAAGAAGATGGCAAAGTAAATTTTTCATCCTTACTTCCTAAAGAATCCCTTTGTCTCATACTGTTGTTGATCTCTGGCTTATCTATACACACAATTTCTGCTGGTGATTTATAGTCTTATTGAACTCTAGCCAATTTAGGGCTTGCAGTAGCAAATACTAATTTCAATACCGAAACAATCAAATATATGTATACAACAATTATATTCCTTCACTAGCTAACTCAAGCCTGATGGAGCTAAAAGATCTACTTGAGGCACCAGGAATCCAGGACCAATCACATGACGAAACAGGCCACACCTGCCCATTCAGGCTGCTGCCTTGCCAACGACTGAGCTGCGCAGGTCAGAGAGGGTTCCCAAATGCCCCACCTACCTGTGTGACAACATAGGTTGCATGGATTGCTCCATTGAGGACGAGAGGTTACCTATGTCAGCGTTTGAGCAGGAGAATGCTGGAACCCTATTGGTGGATGCATCTGACAGCTCCCTATAAAAGGGTTAGCTGTCAGACTGCAAGTTGTTGGTTGTACAGAGAAGTTGCCTAGTAAAGAAGTTTCTTTAGAAGTCTGTCTCCTGTCATTATTCCCACAACCCAACACCAAGCATCTGAAGTTTAATCACTTGATCATGAGGACACTTCAACAATTGTAAGTATCAAAAATGGTGGTAAGTTACTTGTAATTTTGAACTGTGACTATACAACTGGTTATAAGTTGAGTACTACTTATATAGACAAGATTTGAAAAAGGGAACCTAGAAATGTTAAACCTGGAAATTTAACTGGGACTTAAAATCTTATTGAAAACATAATTAACCTTGTCCTTAATCCACATTACTCAAAATTCAGGCTTTAAGGATATCATGTGGAAAGATTTCTGAGAAAACAGGCAAATGCATTACAGAAGATTTTTCTTCTTCGTAAATTGCTAATAATTTACTTGGAGATACCACCTGATTTCAGAAAACCAATACAAATCATCAAATGGCAAATGCTTGCCAAAAAATATTTTCCAAAGTAATTTGCAGATCAAAGATTATTCGGTCATCAATTTAAACAAGGTATAAAATCCTGGAAGGAGAAAAAAATGTACACATCTATTTGTAAGACATTCCCAAACAGCAGAAAGAGAGGTTGTATTGATGCCAACGTTTTTATTCAGATTCTGTTAAAGTGAATCTCTCTCTCTCTCTCTCTCTCTCTCTCTCTCTCTCTCTCTCTTTCTCTGTGTGAATTCATATATTTAT